>NC_037672.1:131479513-131567013 GCF_003255815.1 Theropithecus gelada | reverse complement strand
TAGAATATATAATACAGTGTGACACATGGTAATTGTTAATTCTACTCTGTGGTAGAGGATGTTTTTATCACAATTTTGATGTGATATCCTAGAGATAGAAAAGCTACATGAATGCCATATTTTGGGAAAGAAATATGCATTTATTATACCCAATACAATATTTAGTTAAAATAATTTCCTTTGATAGGTCCTTTCAGTGAAGGTTTTTTTGCATGGTACATTAAATAGATTTTTTATATTTGTTATTCAAACATATCTATATGATTGTGTGCGGTTTACAAATTGAGCAGTTCTAGTGTGGTGGGTAATTGCAGTGGAGTAAAACTAAGATTCAGATATGTCTAGTTTGTTTGGTGAGTTATTCCAATAAGCAGCCCTAGTTATCTATCCACATCTAGTGTTTCAAAACAAGTGGTCAATTAGAGGATGTTCATATTCTGGCACCAGAGAAAATTCAGGAAAGTAGAGGGACATTGTGATGTTGCTTCCCAAATAATATTTAATCACCTAACTGTATCCCTTTACATAGTCTTCAGACTGAAGCTGAAGGACCTAGTTCCACTATTTACCCATGAAGGGGATAGAAATCTGTAGCTATCTAGAGGCTCTGCTTTCAGATGATCTCGTGGATAACAGACACCAGTAAGGTGAACAGAAGTGAAAGAATGTATAGGGATTTTTATGCATAGTAGCAACTTGAGACCCTCAGAAATGAAAAAATTTAAGAGAAAAAAATCTAAAATATTTTTTATGTAGCTGTGCACAAAGTTCTAGGGATATTTGAGTTATTTCTTTCTAATGTGATTTTATTTTTATGCAGAGGTTGGTGAGACTTGGAAACTGTAAAATTATGCATCCTTTAAAACAACAATTAATATATGCTAATGACTCTTTAGACATTCGTTTTGAGAAGTTTAACAATACTTTGTACTAAAAAAAATCTCACATTGTTCTATGACGTTGCTTTAATATGAGTTCACTGGGTGATGCCTTCTGATTACTGAGTCTCTAATACCTGTGTTTTGTTTTGTTTCTGTCTCAATTTGCACTGTTTGTGATCTTTGATAGCCCAAGGTAAATAGAACTGTTCAGTTACCCACCATTAATAAATTTGTAAAACAGGAAATTGGTGAAACGCTTATTATTTACCAGACACTATGCTAGAAAGTGGGAATTTAATAATAAAGAAAGGATGACATTTTTCCTCTCCTTAACAGTTTGGCTGGGAAGAAAAACACTGAAGTAGTAACTTCAAATATGATGAATTTGACAAACAGGATGTACTTGATGCTACAGAGGAACATAAAAGGGGGAGGTAATCTAGATTAGAGTTTCAAAAAAGTCATTTCTCTCTAAGTGAAAACAAAGACAGACCTGTAAATTGGAAGAGTGAGCTGGATTAAAAGTGGTATTTCAGGCATAGGGAACAGCATATGTCAGGACCTGATGCAAGAAGAAGGCATATTATTCAAGATGCAGTTAGAAATCAGTACAGTTAGACCACACAATGCAAATGGAAGATATAGGAAAATAAAGCTATGAATAAAGGCATATAATAAATTATGAGGTTGTCTACAATAAAAAAAAATTGCTTAGATTCTATTACAGCCTTAATAGAAGCAATGTAAGCAAGGGAATTAATTTATAGATTTCCTTTTATAACGATCTAACAGATGCAAATTAAATAATCTCAATTTAATGATTTAATAATGTATAAAAAGCCACAATATTTAAACCAGATTAACTAATGTTAACTTTAACATTTGAAACCTCATTGATTGTGTAGCTGGTAAAAGAGAACATAAATTTTGGCAGGTATTTGGTAAATTCTAATTATTTTAATATTTAAATTTTAAATATCATATTTAATATTTAATATTTAAATACTATATCTTCCCTCTGTCATGGTAAACACTCCACGAGCCAGGTTCTTACTGGCTTTGGTAAGTCACCAGCAGGGCAGAAGCAGGAGCTTGGTGACCTAGTTACTTTCTTGCTTCTCGTTCCCATTTGTTCTCTGTATGGATGTCCTGTCTGCTGCAGAAACAGGGAACGGGAGAGGAATAAGAGAAAAATGTCAAAGACAGATAAGAAAAACACATTGGATGCAAGTTTTCAGATCTCTCCTTTGTTGATTTTTTTCATCTACCTCTGCCTTGCCGTTGGCTTTCAGAGTGCTGATGGCATCCAAAATGCTGTCTTTCTCTCTGGATATGTTTGATGATTTTCAGGCTATCTCACAACACAGCTCCCTGTACTGTTCTCTGATTTGAGTGAGCTTAGCAAAGTGAAATGCTCTTTGTACCACATTTTTACAACTTTCCTACTATCCCATACGCTCTTGTTGCAGATACTTTGTGCAAGCTCACCTCTTCTGCTCATCTGAGAAACATATCCACCCTTGCTAAAACAGGAGGTGGAAATCACAGTTGCTGCACTCTCAGTGTCACTGTCTCTTCTTTATTTTACATGCCCATATTGCAACATCCATCAATGGTATGAAGACTTATCAGAATTCAATGGGTTTTCTGAGTTTAGGAGTAAAGTGACGAGGAAGTAGGAACACTTGACTTCACCTACCCACTACTGAAAGGGAGGAGAAAAGTATTCATGCTGCATAAAATGCTCTTCTCAATAGAACAGTTCTTGCTATTTTGTTATCCTGCCCTCCCTTACTGAAAAAACCAACAAACTAATACATTTTAGCAGGAAAGCTGATATGGAGCATCTGGCTCTAGCACCAGAAATTAGACCATATGAAGCATGGTGTTTTACTTTGCAATGTTGAATTATTTTCAAAATATAGCTACACATTCTACATATTCTTCTGATAGGAATAGTAGAAAGGGTGTCTTAGTAACATTCTAGCAAATAGTCCTCTCATTAGAGTGAGAAGGTGAAAATAGAAAATGCGGTGAGACCTGTAGGGAGGCTATGGAAATAATTCAGGGAGGGGTGGGGGCGGGGGAAATGCAACTTCAAATAGAATCATAGCATTAAAAACAGAAAGAAGTGGATAGATTCAGTAAAAGAGAGAAAATTAACAGTGCTGATGATTTATTTTATGTAAAGAGTGAGAGAGAGGAAGAATTAAACTCTAAGATGTTATTTGATAAACAGGGTGAGTGAATGAGTAGATGCTGATTTGATGGCAAAATATTTAAAAATGTGAAGTCATCAGGACTTGGAGTCTGATTAGAAATGTAAACTAAGGGAAAGAAATAGGGAAGTGGTGATTATGAACTACCCTTTAAGAAAAGTACATGAGGAAGGAAGATGAAAATGAGTTGAAAGTTTATGGTGAATAAAGGCTTGTTTTAGGTTTGGAGAGAATCAAGAGGAGAGTGGAGCCAGTAGCAAGGAACTAGTCGATGGTACAAAAGAGCTAGATAGTAATGGATGGTCAAAGATCAGTTCATGGTGATAGCTGATGGAATTGTCCTTGAACAGGTTTTGCTCTTAGAAAAAGAGTTGATGATTAGGTATGTTTTCAGATAAATAAGTGGACATGGAAATAGGAAAGAGGAAAGCAAAAATATGAAAGGCACTAAGCTTGACTTAATTATCTCCATGTAATAGGAAACAAGATCTGACTGAGCTGCAGTTACTTGTCTCTTAGTTCAGTAATGAACACATATTTGTGCAATTATTCACTAATTTATTGGGCAGTATCTATGGCAATACAGTATGTTAGGAACTATTTTAGAAAGAAAGGATACAACTTTCAACAGGATACAACAGACCTCTGATCTCAAGCAATCCAATTTTTTTTTTTTTTTTTTTGCAGTATTTGCAAAGTCATGCTCTATAAGCAGCTACAGTCTAGTGTTTAGGAACACAGAATTTGGAATGGAATACCTGGTTGTATTAGTCTGTTTTCACGAGGCTGATAAAGACCTAACCAAAACTAGGCAATTTACAAAAAGGAGGTTTAATTGGACTTACAGTTCCACGAGGCTGGGAAAGCCTCACAATCATGGTGGAAGGCAATGAAGAAAAAGTCCCATCTTACATGGATGGCAGCAGGCAAAGAGAAAACGAGGAAGATGCAAAAGTGGAAACCCCTGATAAAACCATTAGATATTGTGAGAATTATTCACTACCACCAGAACAGTATGGGGGAAACTGCCCCAGCGATTCAATTATCTCCCACTGGGTCTCTCCCACAACACTGGGAATTATGGGAGTACAATTCAAGATGAGATTTGGGTGGGGACACAGAGCCAAACCATAACACTGGTTTTGAACTTTAGCTCTAGTGCTTATGAAATTGGGAATTTATAAACTTTCTCTCTTTTTTTTCAGAGTATTTTTTTAAATCTAAGAAATGGTGTCTTTTTAAATGTATAAAACTGAGTTTTGTTAACTGAGATTATTTATATTAACAGCCCTCTTTATTATTAATTATTATTATAGCATAAACTTCATGAGGACAGCATTCATATTTCTTATAGATCTCTCTGTTTCTTCTCCCTGGAATATAGTTAGACACACAGTAATTGTTAAAAATATTTGTTAAATAAATATTAACAATAAATTAATAAAGCAATTTATCTTTCAATACGGTTGTACCACTTGAACTAAACAAGATTAGTGCCATGCCTACCACACTTCATAGAGTATCTAAAATCACTATGTATATTACACAACCTGTGTCATATATTGTAGCTCTTGACACTAATGTTCTGATAAAGGATAACTTTGGAAATCACTGGTAAAGTGTGTGATAAATAACATGTTTACTGATAAAATAGTTACCATTTCTTTTGTTTGGGACTATAAAAGAAATCTAAAAAGAAAACATTCAAAAATATATTTTAAAATAATTATACTTAAAATCTATGTAAGTACTTATGGAAACTTTCCTTATACAATTTAGTGAAGAATATGTTTGCTATTAAGTATATATAATAGTTAACTATAGGAGTATACTTTTATTGAAGACAACTTATTTAATGAAGTAAAATTAGAGATATTTGTCAAAAACAGCATGGTAGAGGTTGATACGGTTTGGGTCTGTGTCCCTGCCCAAATCTCATGTTGAATTGTAATTCCCAGTGTTGGAGGAGGGGCCTAGTGGGAGGTGACTGGATCATGGAGGTGGACTTACCCCTTGCTGTTCTCTTTCCCCTTGCTGTTCCCTTGTGACCGTGAGTGAGTGCTTATGAAATCTGGTTGTTTAAAAGTTTACTCCCCATTCTCTCTCTCTTCCTCCCGCTCCAGCCATGTCAGACATGCTGGGTTCCCCTTTGCATTCTGCCATGATTGTAAGTTTGCTGAGGTCTCCTCAGACTGTGGAACTGTGAGTGAATTAAACCTCTTTTCTATACACATTGACCAGTTTCAGGTAGTTCTTTATAGCAATGTGAGAATAAACTAACACAGAAGTCAAGATGGAAGTCAAAATACTATGAAACATGTATGTTAATATAATGAAAAGAAGCACCTTTAATATTCTACTTTAATCAAAAAAATCTAAGTAAGTTATTCAGTGATTTATTTTAAAATGCAAAGCAAATGTGAGTTTAATGAGTTTAATACTTTGAAGAGCTAAATTTTTGAGCTCTAGGATACTGAAAAGAATAAAAGTCTGAGAAATGTCCTAAGAGCTAAATACATTTTAAACTAAGAATGGAGAAGAAGGTTAGGTTATGGTAAGAGACAGACAGAGAAAGAAAGAGATGATTTTAATGTTGACAGGCTTTATATACCCTGAATATAGGAACTATATTAGGCTTTCAGAGCTATTAGAAAAATTGGACGGGGAACAGGCTTTGGAAAATTATATCTTAGCATGTGTAAGTGCAGCAGTTTTTTCCTTATAATTCTACAAAGAAGAAAAATAGTTGGGAGGTAGCAGGGATTATAGTTTAATTTAGAAAGCATTTGTGGGAGGAATTTTCAGGAGACTTAAAACAGTTATCTTATTTTCTGAGACAGAAACTCAAATATTAGACATTAAGTATTCTGGATTGGTGAGGAAAGCTTTAGAGGTTCAGCAATTAGCTTTCTATTCTGAAACAGTATTGTATTCTTTAAGTTAGTAATTTTCTTAATAATTAATGACTACTGAAGGTTGTCAGACTCATTCTTTTGGGATGACAAAATATTCCTATGTACAAATAAATAAGTTTCTGAATGTGAAACATTTCATGCATCACTGAATGGCATTTTATCATCCACCCAATTAGTACATTGAATGGAGAACAAGCTCATTTAAACCACATACTTATTAAATGTCCAGCAAAGGACCAAAACAAGGATATTCTCATTCTTCTGTTTTCTGTACAAGCACTGGTACCATCTGGGCAGGTTTATTGCAGAAACCATAGTATCTTTCTTCTTCCCATCAATTTTCTCTCTTCTGTTGCAGGAAGAAAATTCCACAAAAGAAATAAAGGAAATATCTTTTCTTTTTGTCTATTTAAAAGAGATGAGGAATAAAATATCATGGGAAAATCGGAAATGGTTGGATTTGCACAATTTTTGCCAAATTGAAACAAATTAACTGAGTGTAGCTAGAAATCATGTTAATCTGTTTTAATTAATAAATTGATAAACCCCATAATTGTGTTGATAAAATAACAGCTACTACTAATAATAGTAACAATAAAGCAATAGATAAAAATTTCCTAGGCACTAACTGGATTATTTGCTTCTCTTAAATTACTTCATTCAATTCTCACGACAATCATGAAAGGGATGTTTTATTAGTGTTCACTGGAAAAATGAGAAAACTAAGATTCAGAAAGGTGAAATAATATATTAAAAGTCACACATGTGGTAACAGGCAAACCTGGGAAGAAATCAGACTAATCCTCAAGTTTGTGTTCTCAAACTTTATACTGTAAAAAGCATTCTAATTCCAGTTTTGAAAAAAATAAAATTAAATTAAAAAAAAGCAAGGCAGCTCATATATTTAAGAGGTCGTTTGATTTTTTTGTGTGGTTTTATTATTTGATCTTGAGAAATCAACACTATTATCTAGCTATATAAGTAGCTAGGAATGTATACATACATTTCTAAGTAGAAGTGATGTTTTAACTCTAAGGCTGTTTGCTTGCTCAAGATCTAGCATTTACTTTTTAGTTTTAAATCCTGAGGTCTGTTCTTTAGCATTTTCAACCTTTTTCCCCCTGAGATGTTTCCTACACTGTATTAGCTCAAGCATCTGTGATATCTCTGAGAAGTTTTGTGTATGGTGACCAGCTGTCTTCTGTCCTCCAAAATGCCCCACCAATTCAGCCAAGTGAAGGTGAGTTCGTACGGAAGTATATAAGGGGAAAAGACCCTTTTAAATATATATGTCCTCTTTTCCTCAGTCCTTTCCCAAATCCTACCCATGTTTCACAAAACAGAGGAAATTTCAATTTGCTTAGTTTTAAAACCTGCACAGACAGTTCCTGACTTACAAGACTTCAACTTATAATTTTTCAATTTTACAATGATGTGAAAGCTATAGGCACCAGTAAAAACCGTGCTTTGTTCTGTTTTCACTTTCAGTACAGTATTGAATATATTACATGAGATACTCAACATTCTATTATAAGATGGGCTCTGTGTTAGATGATTTTGCCCAACTGTAGGGTAATGCAAGTGTTTTTGAACACATTTAAGCTAGGCTAGGTTAAGCTATGATGTTCTGTACGTATATTAAGTACATTTCCGGCTATATATATATATATATATATAATTTTTTTTAGACGGAGTCTGGCTCTGTCGCCCAGGCTGGAGTGCAGTGGCACAATCTCCGCTCACTGCAAGCTCCGCCTCCCGGGTTGACTCCATTCTCCTGCCTCAGCCTCCCAAGTAGCTGGGACTGCAGGCGCCCGCCACCTTGTCCGGCTAGTTTTTTTGTATTTTTAGTAAAGACGGAGTTTCATCATGTTATCCAGGATGGTCTCCATCTCCTGACCCTGTGATTCGCCCACCTCGACCTCCCAAAGTTCTGGAATTACAGGCGTGAGCCACCGCGCTCGGCCAGTGTTTTCAACTCATGACGAATTTGTCCAATGTAACCCCACCATAAGTCAAGTTGCATCATATGTTCATAAAGATAGACTTTGTACTTGAACACCCCACTTCTCCACAGGAAAATCACACTTTCTATAATTGTTTTCTTATTGTTTTGTTACATATGATTGAAAATGTCTCCAAAATAATCTTTCTTAAATAAAAGAATACATATTTCTTCTTCAAAATTAGCGCAACTGGAATATATATATTTTTCAATTTTAGAATAATGGTTTTGTCCTGCTTTATCTGTATAACATTTTACAGATTCAGAATTATTTCGCTCTACTAAAACATCAACACATTTTTAATGATTAAAAATGTATACATCTCATTAGATTTGTTCTAAAATGTTTAATTTTTATTAGGTTGCAATGTAAAGCAAATATCCAGTTCAACATTAGAATCTTGTCAACCCTAAACAAATACAGTTCCAAAGCAAAACCTCTACATATTCCTACCAAAAAGCAAGGAAACAAACAAACAAACTCAAACCTGCAGGTCCACACATGGAGGAGAGATTTTTCTATTTCTCTGATCTTCATCATGAAATGTCACCCTCTGTCCCATAAGAACAATGTCAGCACAAGATGCCAGTTACCTTCCTACACTGAAGACAGCACACTATTTTTCTTTCCAGTCTACTCATTTCTGTGATAGAAATTCTGTTAACATTTTAAACCCTCGATATTTTTCACACATGACGAGCCTGTGACCCGGCGGGTTGAAGACAGTATCTTATATGAAATTAATAATGTGGAAGACAACTGAGACAACTGAGAAAACTGTGGCATAGTTTAGTTTAGTGAAAGAATCTATGCCATGATAAACAATGTTTCCTCTCATTTATCAATAAATAATGTTATGATGCCTATGTTGAACTACAAATCGATTGGGGCAGAAAGTCAAAAATACATCCTTTTATTCAGAAATGTCTTTGTTAAAGCATTATTTGTCATTCCATATTCATGATCTATATTTACTCAGCATTGTGTTTCTCTCAAATTCAATGCTCAGAGAGCTTAGGAAAATTTCTCACTTAACCAAAACCAAAACCAAAACAAAAACAAAAAGAAAACAAAACAAAATAACAGTAGAGTACAGGCTATAGTCAAGACAGGGTTAAACTACTCCAATATCCACATTTGTACCATCCCATCAGCTACCTTGATAATAGTCATTGCTTTTTGATTACTTAATATCAACTAAGAACAGAGTCTGAGTACTTTACACACACCTCTTTATGTTAATGATGCAAAGCCAGTATTATTTTTTATTAATGAGGAGATTAAAACACAGCATGCCTATTTGTCAGTAGTATGTCATATTCTATTTTTTTTTCTAATTTCTATTTTTATTTTAGGTTCATGGGTGCATGCTTGTTAACTGGGTATATTGCAGGATGCTGAGATTTGGGATACAGTTGATCCTGTTACCCAGGTAGTGAGCATAGTCCCCAACAGTTAGTTTCTCAATTCTTCCCGTTTATCTCTCTCCCCTCTAGTATTTCCCATCTTTATGTCCATGTGTTTCCAATGTTTAGCTCCCACATATAAGTGAGAACATGCACTATGGTGTTCGGTTCCTGTGTTAATTCACTTAGGATAATTTTTCTCTAGCTGCATCCAAGTTGCTGCAAAGGACAGGAATTTATTGTTTATTATGGCTGCATAGTATTCCATAATATATATGTACCACATTTTCTTTATCCAGTGAACCATTGATGATGACATAGGTTGATTACATGTCTTTGCTATTGTGAATAGTGCTGTGATGAACATATGAGTGCATTTGTCTTTTTAGTAGAACACTATTTCCTTTTTGATATATATATCTGGTAATGGGATTCCTGGATCGAATTGTAGCTCTGGTTTAAGTACCGTGAGAAATTTCCAAACTGCTTTGCACAGGGTCTGAACTAATTTCGATTCCCACCAATAGTATGTAAGTGTTCCATTTTCTCCACAGCCTTGCCAACATCTGTTGTTTTTTGACTTTTTAATAATAGTATTGTGATTGGTGTGAGATGGTATCTTATTGTGGTTTTGCTTTGCATTTCTCTGATGATGACTGATGTGGAGGATTTTTTCATGTTTCTTAGACACTTGTATGTCTTCTTTTGAGAAGTGTCTGTTCATGTACTTTTTCCACTTCTTAATTAGGTTTTTTTTTTTTTTTGCTTGTTCAGTTGTTTAAGTTCCTTATAGATTCTGGATATTTGAGCTTTGTTGTATGCATAGCTTGTGAATCTTTTCTCTCTTGCTGTAGGTTGTCTGTTTACTATGTTGATAGTTTCCTTTGCTGTGTAGAAGCTCTTTTATTAGGAATTACTTGTCAGTTTTTGTTTTAGTTGCAATTGCTTTTTAGAACATAGTCATACTTTCCCAAGGTTGATGTCCAGAATAGTGTTTCCTAGATTTTTTTCTAATATTATTAGAGAGTGACGTCTTATATTAATCCATCTTCAGTTAATGCTTGTATATGGTGAAAATTGGGGGTCCAGTTTTATTCTTCTGCATATGGCTAGCCAGCTATCCCTGCACCATTTATTGAATACACAGTCCTTTCCCCATTGCTTATTTTTTCTCAATTTTGTGAAAGATTAAACGAATATGTATGCAGTTTTATTTGTGTTCCCTATTATTTTCCATTGATCTATCAACTTATTTAAATAATACATATCCTGATCTATCAACTTAAATAATATATATCCTAGTAGAAAGTAAACCCCACAAAGAGTTTGTTTGTATACTTGTTCTGTCAATGTGGTATCCCCAGAGACTAGAACCATGTATGGCACATAAAAGATATTCAGTAAATAATTATCAAATGAATGAAGAATTAAACTGGCCTACCCATTTGAAAATTTATCTTTGAATCTAAATGTTTCATTTTTATCATTTACCATAAAAATAGTTTCTTTTGCTATGTGTGTATTTTAAATTATTTTTATTTATATGAGATTGCTGAGTGTCTTGGAGAAAAGTATGAGTATGTCTGTAAGCTTCAGAAGCCACTGTCCCCAGTAAAGGGAAATATCTATAGGCAGTTAGTTCCTTATGCCTGGGTCCTCAGGATATGTAGCCTGTGTTCTCATTTTCCTGGCCCAATTGGAAGACTTCTGAAACAAAGGTAACAATTTATAGGTTGGCCCCAGGTTTGATCTGAGATTCTTGGTCATTACAATTCTGTCCATCAGAGCACGTTTTCATGGTTGGTAGTCATGAGGCAGGAAAAATGGAGAAGGTCAGAAATCCCCCCTTTGGGAATTGTTCTCAGCAGGAGAT
Source organism: Theropithecus gelada (assembly GCF_003255815.1). NCBI lineage: Eukaryota > Metazoa > Chordata > Mammalia > Primates > Cercopithecidae > Theropithecus > Theropithecus gelada. The sequence continues at coordinate 131,555,713 of NC_037672.1, read as the reverse complement.
GTTTTACCTTAAGTCATGCCCATTCCTGGAATAGCCAGCATCATTAGTCATTGTGAGCCTACAAAGGCCAGCATCTTACCTCAGTTTGGAATAGCTCTGAAAGGCCATACTAGCTACAGAGCATTCTTTTAGCATCTCCCTTTGCTCATCGTGCTTCCCTCCCTCCTTTATAGCTCTTGTTCCCAAGAGCATTCCCACATTTCTTTGTTACCATAAGCTTCATCACAATGTCTGTTTTCAATAGAATACAACCTGCTAAAAAATAATCTTTTGAGACAGGGACCTGACAATATTTTTAAAAATAAATTTCCAATAGAGATTATAATGTAACCAGTCGGAAGTAGCCATTTCTCTAAGCAATCTTATGTTTGATATAAAGATTACAAGATAGAGCAGAGGGATATATGGAAAGGCACATGGATGAAATTTTAAGATGAACATGCTAAAAATAAAACTGTGCTACGAGGTATAGAAGAAAATCAGAAATTGCCATAAACTTTATTTTCCAATTTTACATGAAGCCAACTTTAAACAAGAAGCTATATTTGTAAGTGATGACTGCCATCGTGTAGAAAAAGATCAAAGACAGATTTTAAATCATGTCCTAATTTTGACCAGTTGGTAGAAGCCAGGTGAAAAAGGGTTATGGGGATAATTCTTCAGGTATTAAGGATGTCCATCACTGATTAGTGACTTCTCTCAGGGATGGAAAAAAGGAGCTCATATTGGATAACAGAGGCAGAATTCCTTATCTATAAATAATAATAAAACTGTTAATAAATACCTATCCTCCTCTTAATTTTTATTAGTAAAGTCATACTTTACGGCATACTAGAAATATTTTACTTCAGAGGAATATATTCATTGTGTAGATTACTGGTCATTTATCATTGCAGAATAGGCAATACTATACCCACTGTTTTACTTTTTATTTGTAAAAAATGGTAGTATCTTTGTGTCATCTACACATCCGTGTTTAGACCAATATATCAGTGAGGCTATCATTAAAAAAGAGGATAGATAAGTTTCACATCATATAGCACTAAGACTAACTGAAGAACACTAAATTCATTTAATATCAACAGACTCAGTGACATCATTGTGCAGAAATCTCCTTGTTTAGCAATGATAACTTCTAAAAGTAGTTTTCTAGGCCCAGAAGCTTTATATTCAAAAAGATGTCCAAAAGTTCAAACAACATACCAAACTAACATTGCAAACTTAATAGCGATATGTATCTCATTTGTTTTTCACTGTGGAAATTCAATGTCTGTATTTGAAATCTGGTATAAATCGTGATGTAAGATAAATTTAAACCACAAAGCAGAAAATATGTTTCTTTTTATTGAGGTTTTATTTTTGAATGCATAATACGTAGCTACACCTGCTGGTGTAGATTAGTGGGCATTTTGGAAGCTTGTTCCCTTAGTGGGCATTTTGGAAGCCAGATGTATGAAAGAAGATTCAGATAATATGCACAGAAGATAACTGCTTAAGGTTTCTAATCTCAGTAGTTGTGTTTGGTTTATGTATTTTTCCTTTTTGATCATATGTTATGTGCTTTAATAGATAAGAAAGGTTATAGTTGAGATCTCTAGCAACTTTTGTAAACTGCTCAGTATTTGTAGAATTAGGATTCACTAATTTTATAAATTAGCAATCTTTATCACATGCTTAAGTGTGAGTATGATCTTTATCTTGTAAAATTTCAGATAAGCAGAGAAAAAAATGGTGACATAAACATTTTAAAAAGAGATCGGAAGGTAATATATTTTATAAATGTCCTCTCTTCTATGCTTTGTTAACATGAAAGCCTTTCCAGAACTTCCACGTGGCTGTAGGATGGCTGATGGCATGTTCTGAAGATCAGCGGTTACATGAATATAGCCCAACCTTGGACAGAAACATACTTTAACTTATATCTTTTTCTCGAAAATGACCTATAAATCTATACCAACCAATACTATAGCCTATATTCCCATGTATCACATTCGTTAGATCAGTGACCTTTATTTTCTAGTTTAGTTCAGTAGTTTTGTTCACACATTTAAAATGAGATGCTAACAAGGCTCCTTAATTTCATTGAAGGATTTTATAAGGGTCAGAGTGCCTTTAAGTACATAGTTAATTTTTTATAAGGAACTCGATCTTTTTTGTCTATTTAACTCAAACGTCCTTAAAATGCTAGGCTTAATGTAAATAATTGTTTTTTCCTGTTTTTCACTTAGGAATTTTCTCTTATATCTCTTAAGAAAGTTGATTAATGCTAAGTGTTTGTTTTGTCCTTTGTAGTGTTCCATGATGTGTTTTATGGTTATTAGAATTCCATGTTTAGTCTTAGGCTTCTAAACTGAAAAAGGATAAACCATTTTAGACCTTAGGACCAAGAATAATATAAAAGGCAAACGAAATGGAAAAGATGTGAACGTTTGCTTTGGAGAAGATATTATTGCTAAGGAACTCAATAACCATCTTCAACTAATTGAAGAGCAGATTAGTAGAGGGGAGTGAGTTGGGCATAGTGTCCCACTCATATCTCCCTTCAAGAAATGTCTTAGCTTTCCAGCTTTTAGGAATACTGTCAGTAGATGGCCATCAACGCTCAGCTCCTCCATAGATTACCTCAGCTGCAAAGAAACAGTCTCATCTAAAAGTCACACTGTATCTGGGACAGCCTGAACTCAATTCATTCAGGTAGAGGTCTGAAATCTTGCCCTTTTTTGAGCAACATAACTCAACTATTGCTGACCATTTAAGCCTTGGAGCTTCCTGTGGAGTCAGCTGAGTCAAGTGTTGGACCTGTATCACCACTCAACTTCTCCTGCCCAAATATTTGTCCTCCTCTATCCTTGTCTTCTCTTCCCTTTCCTTCTGCTGGTATTGATCTATGGCAGTACTTTATAGTGTGCACCTCTTTTCATTAGTTCTATGAGTTGCCTCAGGAACAACAAATTTATGGTCACATGTCTTTTTGAGATACAGCATTCCTCTTTTTTTCCTCTTGGAGATTCTTTATTTGGGTGTGTTTCCTTACTTACTTCTCCTTCTCTACATTCTTTCTCCCCAATATCGTGATAAACCTCTTTATCAAGCAAAATACTTGTGTTTCCCCCTGCTTACTTTTGTCTGTTTTTTACAGGTCACATCTTCATTACGTATAACAATGGTAGACTGAATAGACTTTTGCCACGTGCAAGTAAATAAGTGAAACAAAAGGATACCCAGTAAGTGAGAGGGGAGAAAAAGGGAGAAAGAGAGAGACAGACAGAGAGAGAGCAAGAGAGAGAGTACACATTTCTTAGCAGATAGTTTGGTTTTGGGCGTTAAGTCCTGATATTAAAGGGTTGAGGTTCATCATATGCATTATATACCCAAATCACTTTTATCTCAATTACAGCTATTACGATTCCATAGAATTTATTAATTTATTGTTTAGACAACAAGTTTTGTGAGTGAGGCGTGCAGAAGGTAGATACATGAGATAAACTCCAAACACTTAAGCATATAACACAGTGACAATGATCATCTGATTTCTATTTTTTAAGGCCGATATATTTTACACTACCTTTGAGCCATCTGCACCCTACTTCACATATCTGTGATTGTACACAGCTTCTTCCTTATTAGCACTTATCTTTAGCCCATTTGGTGCATTCCTATTCATCCTTTAACTTTCAGGATAGATGCCATTTCCTCAAGGAAGTCTACTTTTGTCCTGCAGGAAAACAGACAGTGACTCCACTGTTTTCCAATAGCAAGTTTTATAAATATTTTATGTTTGCCTCAATGTTTATTACATTTAGTTACATGTTTTTATTTTGGTGGCATACCTTCCTTAAATCTAAGGTTCTTCAAATAGTTTTTATTTTATCATTATTACAGCCTAGAGGGGCCCACAATTTATAAAATAATGATAATAATAATAATATTAGTAATATTAACTGGCAGGTTGAAAGGTCATAAATTCACTCATTTAAGAAGGTTGCACTTAATGCAACTAACAATAAGTGATTCTCATTTTGTTAATATTACATGAAACAGGTTTGCCAAATAAAGTCAATGTACTCAAGTCATGTATTTTTGTGAATGAAGAAGAAAAATACAACACAACTTTATACAACACAAACAACCACAAAATAAAGCAAATAAAAAGTACACTACTGAATGGAATAGTATATTTTTATCAATCTAATGTTCATTATTGAACTTTCAAGCTGGATAAAGCTTATACTGCTCAGACATGTCCTGATACATGTAAAAGCCAAAACTGTAAGAGCAAAATGCCTAATGATTGCAGGATTATAAGAGAAAACACAAAAAAGAGATTGGACTTGATATTTGATAAGTATACATTTGATGATGTATGATTCCCCACTAAGTAAATAATTATTCTTTAGCCTTGAATATTTGCTATTATTAATTTTACAAATATTCCAATGATTAAAATAACTAATTTATAATAACTAATTATGCTATTTGTGTTTATTGTTGAATGAATATTGATGTGGATTTCAGTAGATGATGAAATGTGGACCTCCCAAAATAGGATTTTATTAATATAATCTTATTAAAATTCCCTGCACTCAAACATAGGGGATTCATTTCTACACACACGAAGGCCAAATCTGAGTTACAACCAAGGATTCAAAATAAGCCTTCATATTTGATTAAATATTTGTATTTTTATATGCTCTTCCACATATATTACCTAATTTATAAATGTATTTTAGAAACATGCTGATATTAAATCACAGTTTACATAAAAATAAGATCTAGATTTCTACTAATTTTACCTTCAACATTATTCTTTGTTTTCCATTGTGATTCATTAATTTGTAAATTTAAGTTGTTTTAAAAGTTCTATGAAATGATGATTGACATTTGATTTCCTCTATCATTACTTGTGTTTTAATTTAGAGACTTTTTTTACATTAACGTGAAAAATTTAATTGTGATTATATCAAGATCATAGATAAATCTTTGTTTGGCTCATCACGGCCAAGCTTTGTTTTAGTTCTGGTTAATTTAAATCTAAAAAACAGACACTTTGAAGTCAGTTTTGCTACAATTGCTGCAGGCGTAGATGATTCAGCACTGTAACAAAATACAGAGACACAACAGCCATGTAAATTTTTTTCTAATGCTGTTTTTTGAGTAAAGTAAGTACAGAAAATATATATTGACTGAATATTCTGGATAGGTCCCCTGCTCAAAAGGGGTCTGTCTCTCTTGTGTCAGTCTGACATGGCATATATTGTTTGGATATTTTAGAACACAAAATTTTCTTTACAGAACAATTGATGAAACTCTAGATATTTCATTTTCTGAATGAAGAGAAACAGAGAGAGCGAGAAATTAAAGAAAGTAAGAAAGATGACATAATTATTAACATCTTCCTAGAAAATGTGGACTTAAAAGATCTATCATTACTTTGACATTCATCTGTGAAGTATCACAACATATTTCTTGTACCTTTTTAAACATAAAGCATCCAGTTTCATTTGGAAGCATGTGTCTTCAATTTATAATGTCTTACTCAATTCCCTGAAATTTGTCTTTTCATCCAGAGACAAGCTGATAACGGATCTGTGTGTCCAAGCATCCACTATTATTTGCCCCTAGACAACTACTCCACTTCATTCTGATGTTATACACGATAAACATTTTAGAGAAAAAAAAAACAGCAAGCATGCAACAATCAAATGCTTATCCATTCGGGAATGTCCCAACAGATGTCAGTTATAGATCAGTGAGGAAGTTTCAGGTTGAAAATGTATTGAGGACATTGAAAAGATAGACAAAAATAGTGATAAAGCAAACATATTTAGTTCAACTGGAAGTGGAATCTAAAAAGCGCTAAGGGATCCTGAGTCAAGCTGATATCAATTTGGTGATGTTGCCCTCAGGTCCCTCGTCTGCCTTCCTAAAGTGTTCTGTACTATTTTTCTTTAAGAATTCAGTCAATCTTATGAAATCAGACAGTCTTAAATTTTATGTTTCTTTTCTCTCTCAGCTTCTGCTATTAATCAGCCTTTAATTACAATTTAGAAACGTGTGAGAGATGATATAACATCTGCATTGTAACATATCAGGATTGAAAACTAAATTAACTTTGAGATTCTCTTTCTTTTGGTCATATGCTACAAAATATTTCAATTTTTCTATACTGTCTAAAAATGTATTTGCCTCCATATAGTCATATTTACCTAACTGTCTCCTGCCTCAATTAGATAAATACACCTTATTTTTCTCAAGATTTTTCTTTGCCAGGCATGATGGCTCACACCTGTAATCTCAGCTACTAGGAAAGCTGAGGTAGGAGGATTCCTTGAGGTCAGGAGGTTGAGGCCAGTCTGGACAACATAGTGAGACCCCATCTGTAGGGGGAAAATGACTTTCCCTTCTAACTTCTGTGTTATCAGAAATTCTTGCTTTGTTATTTATTCTATATTTTTTTCAACTTTTGCTTTCTAATTGTTCCTTTTTTTTCACTTATATTCACTTATTTCATTGTCCGTGACCCATCGTGAACTCTAATGACTGTCTTATCTATTCTCTTTTCTTCAGAACCAAGCTTTTTCAACAAAGAATATACATTACTGTTTCTGCCTTATACGATTACATCCTCTGTACATCCCATGCAACCTAGTTTCTGTCTTCATCACTCTGCTGTAATTGCTCTTACTAAGGTTGCCAAAGACTTGGAATATTGCCAACGCCTTTGGGCATGTTTTTTATTTTATTTTATATACCTCTCTGTGGCATTTGACACTTCATTATTCTACCTCTTAAATTTTCTCCCTCCTTGGCTTTCATAATATTTCAAAATCCTAGTCAGCTTCCTCTGTCTCTGATTGTTCAATCTTTGTTTCTTTCACAGTAGAATCTTTCTCTGTCTGCTATTTAAATGAATTTCTGTGAATTAGTACTTCTTTACACATTTAATTCTTACTCATGAAAATTCCAAATGCATATGACTTTAAATATTTCTCCATTTTGATAATAAATATCTATGTTTCGAAAAAATATTTTATAATTAAAAGCAAAACTCTACATTTTTATATATTTATGTGTTTCTTGCATTAATAATTTCCTCTCATACCTAAAAGTTTACTATTATTCTTTATTTTGTTAGTAATACCAACATTTTATAAGTCAGAAGCATAGGGATTATCCTTGCTTCCAATACTTTTTTTCTTCCAAAATTCAGTTGGTCACTAATTCTGTAGCATAAGTGTTTTTCATCTTCTCTGTATTTTGTTTTCTTTGTTTGTTTGTTTGTTTTGTTTGTTTTTTAAGATGTAGGTAGTCTCTTCTGTTTTCTGAGTATTGAAGTACCAGGTAAATGTTCTCTTCTTCATCCTTTCTGCATTTATCTGAGTTTAGACCTGCATAATCTAACACACCAAGTTATTGTAACAGTCCTCTAAATTGTCCCACTGTCTCCAAATTTTATTATTTCCACTTGTTTCTCATCTTAAACTTGACAATAATTTTCTTTGCTCTCAAAGTCATAAGCCTATAACAAGTGTGAGTTATACTACACTTACAGTAAATTGCCATCAACAGCTTCCCTTAGGAATCTTTTTGTCAATTTTGGATCTGTTTACTATGACTTCCCCCTGCCAAATTATACATAGACCAAACTGAAATAATTATCCCTTGCCTTATATTTGATATTATTTCTGTCTTGATATTTCTGCACATTTTTTTTTTTCCTTCGCCTACTGGGTATTTCCCTCCTTTGTTTGATTAGCATCAAGACACAGCTCATGTGTCTCCTTCATAAAGGATTCATAAGCCTCTTCAGTCAAGAGAGATGACTTCATCTAGGTGACTCCTCTGTGGCTTGTACTTCCCTATTTTGAGAATTTTCCTACAATATTTTAGAAGACTACTAAGAAAAACAACAGATGATTGACAGGCTTAAGATTGTGCAAATATGTGTTTTTTTTCTCTTTATTTGTATATTTTCCAAATTTTCTTTAGTGATTACATATATTTTTATAATATATAAAATGGTACATAAGACTAGCGTATTTATAAATATTTGTGTTTTTTAAATGAAAACACACAAATATTATTCACTACAGAGTAAATTCTTTGTAGACAGACTTTTTCATTTTCTTTATTTCCTTTATAAAAATTATTTAAAAATTCATCTCTATTTCTACTGGGGGACTACTGATTAAACAAAAGAGTACAAATTACTAGCATAGCATGTCAAAATAAGGAAACAGTGACTAAAATTTGGCAAATGAGATTTTTAAAGTAAATGAAGCATAAGCACGGTAGTTTAATATGAAGACCTAAAGCATAAATAAAATTTTAAGATTTCTCTCTTTTCATTTATAAATTTTCTTGAACTTTGTTGTAGCAACTGATATTTTTGTGTGATTGAACATGCCCTATATTTAGTTCAGTTTCTAAATTGGGCTTTAATACAAAGTTTGTTTGCTTATGTGTCTTAAAATTTATCTGTCTGATAATGTTTTGGACTGTTATTTTATATTTATATTTCTTTTTTTTAACATGTCCCAGTCCTCTATGTTTTGTCATAGTTGACTTTTCTAAGCTCCTTTTCTAGGTAAATCTCACATACTTGTCATGATTCAGGTCCCTCATTGCCCTACACAAAGAATTAATTTTATTTTATTCTCCTCCTACATCTCTGTAGTCATTCTGATATTAGAATTTTGTATTCCAGATGTTTCTTTTGGTGCTTGAATGCTCAATGGTACATCAAAGATTTCATAATCTAGCACTACCCCTGTTCAATGTTAGGTTACAGCTATTAGAAAATGATCTTGAAATATTTCATATTACCTTGAGTATTTTAAGAACAGATTTGTGGATAATTTCAACATATTATTTTACCATAAAATTATCCCATAAAACTGTATGTGAAGTAGCATCTCATTCCAAATAAGAAGAATTTGCTATAACTTCAATTAGTGTTGACTATTGTCACAAGTGAATCTTTTGATTGTCCTTCAAATTATACTCAATAAACATCAAATCATTCTTCTCCTGTTCTCTGTTAAAACAAGGCAGAGGAGGAATATACTAATGCAAGACAGGATAAAGGATAGGTATGATCATGATACACTCTTGGCCAAAGATTTGCAATTATCATTTGTTTCAAGGAATGATGAGACTGTCAACTGCAAAAAAGAATTATTAGGAACTTAAGTATCACAGAAGAGCAACAACAGATTGTAATAAATTAACGCAGCATCTAATGGCTCATTGACAAGTGAAAAATGACCAGAACCGTTTGTAATACATTTGAATTTCAGCTGAGTTGAGTTATTTTATCATGATTGAGAAAATAAATGTAAAAATATTGTCCACTTTGATTTTCAAATATTTAATCTATAATTCTGGTTTTTCTATTTGTATTACATTAAGAGAAACTAAAGAAAACTAATTTATTGTATACTGTTTTTTAAAAAGGTGCACATATATTTTAAAGTGTCTCATTATGAAATATTTGTCTTTTATAGTGAGTTGATTATATATGACTGGTAAATTAAATATAATCCATGATCATTTAAGTTCCACAAAGTATTTTTATAAGTAACAGAGCTATTTTGCATTTATAATTATTGAGAAAACAAAGAAATTTTAAAAATAGTAAAAAAATTAAATTGTTTTTTCTGCTAGGTTCCCTAAATTAAATTTTACAAAAATAGGTACTTTTTAAAAAATTTCAGCATAGCAATACATACAGTAAAACTATGAAGGATAAAATTGGGAATACAAGATACAAATTTCTAAAAATATTTTGAAGATTAAGTAAAGAAAAGAAATCCATTAGAAAAGTATGAAATAGATCTGATAATATTTAAAAATTAAATGTAAATAATAACCAAAAAGGCTTTTCATCTTTCTCATAATTAAATAATTATAATTTGCCACTTAAAAATTAATCAATATTAAAAATGTTGATAATGTTTATTCTATAAGACAGCACATTTTTGATCATTTGGCAATATTCAAAATTAGAAATGCTATGTCCTTTGATGAACTTCAATTGTTCAGGATATCAACAACTTAGAAATAAAAAATTCCTTAATGTTTATTAACAGTGCTTATATAGTTTGTTAATTACATCAGGCTCTATTCAATATGATTTGAAATATTAATTTGTTTGACCTTCATAATAACCTTGTGAGCTATTACTGTTATTGTCCCCATTTTGCACCACAATCATAGAGCTAGTAAGGGCAATGGTGACATGAGCGCTGTGCTAAGATCAAAAACCCAGAAGTTGAACTCTAGAGTCTGTGTCTTAAAACACAACACTATGCTGCTACTCTGAATATTTTGCATGAATTATGATTCCTCTATGTAGTTGTTATGAAATGAGGTAGATCTGGATAGGTTGGTATAAAATAATTCCAGACTTTAATACCATTTAAAAAAAACAAGATGCAGGTGTATATAATATGTACAAGTTGTTTAAAATTAAGTTGGACAGAAAGAAAGGACAAATAGCAAGAGAGACAAAGAGAAAGAAAGGAAAGAGGGAGCATGCTCAAATTCTACTCTAGAACTTTATTGTTGTCTGGCCTTGGGCAAGCCACTTTTCTCACCTGGGCCTGAGTTTTCTCATATATAAATTGGAGGTCAGAATAGAAGCAATTGAACAGGAGTTGTAAGGATTAAATGACATAATGCACATAAAATACTGAGGACAATACAGATAATGTAATTTCAATTCTGGAATTGTGAATGATTTTTGTTTTCAGTGTCACGGGGATTATGCAATTGTGAATTTTGTTTTCATGTTCTCTTGTATTAAAGGAAACCTATATTTTATTGTGCGTAATTAAATATCAAATATTCACTTTCTTGTTTATTCAGGAAAATTCAGAATATATCAGAACTTCATTTATTCTTGAATATTTATGTAGTATGGTTCTATTTTAGCTGATATTCCTAGAGAATTTTCAAAGTTAAAATCTACTATTTATAGAATACATGCCTTTCCTGCTTGGACATTGGGGAGTTATTTGGCTTACCCTAATTTGGACTTTTTTTTAACTGTGGGGTTAGTATCAATACTGTATTTAAAACTGTGTTGAGATGTCTAACACAGCGTCTTCCTAAAAAAAGAAGTATTGATCAACTTGTTCCACAATGGATGTCCTGAACCTTCATTCTGTCTGTTCAGTAATTGGCAAGCACTGCGTATGATGACCACTTTCAGATGGGGCAGAATTTTCTTTTCATCCATGGCTTCCATTGTTCCATTTTATTGCTGTCATTGATCATAATAATCAGCTCTCATTTGTCACCATTAACCAAGCCTCTTCATTCAGTGACTAATATCAGACATGTTGTAAAAAATTAAATAAATGTCTAATAATTAGAGGATCCCTATACCCCTTTTTAGTATTTTTGTGGTTCTGAATAAATGATAAGAATGTCAGATACTATGCATTCCAAGAAGAAAGAAAATAAATATTCCATATGATGTGAAGGGAATAAATGTACTAAAAGAGTTAAGTGAGTTACATTACAAGAAAAGGTTAAAGGAGATCACCCAAGACTTTAATGAGATAATGGAGTCTGCTACTACTTTGGATTTTGGAGAAAGATTGTAATCATCTTGATCTAGATGGGAAGATTGTTTTGTCTGATGCATAAACCTTTGATTGAGTTAGAATCTATACCCTCAGATTTCATTTCTGAAATGTATCTCTGAAATATCTCCAAGTGTAATTTTTCCTGTTGCTTTTAAACTAGGCACTCGAACCATGTATAATTTGAAGTTTAGTAAAATCTAGGAGAAATAGTTATTCTGTCATCATAATATTTGTATTTTATGATTTGTTAGTTGATTGTTAACAAATATGTAGATCAGTGTTGGTGGCATTTACTAGTTTCTCTTCCCCTTCCCACAAACAACACAGTATTAAAAATGCTTTGATGGGGCCAGGCACGGTGGCTCACGCCTGTAATCTCAGCCCTTTGGGAGGCCTAAGCGGGTGACACCTGAGGTCGGGATTCTGAGACCAGCCTGACCAACATGGAGAAAATCCATCTCTACTAAAAATACAAAAAAAAAAAAAAAAAAAAATTAGCCTGGCTTGGTGGCGCCTGCCTGTAATACCAGCTACTCCAGAGACCGAGGCAGGAGAACCACTTGAACCTGGGAGGCGCTGGTTGCGGTGAGACAAAATTGTGCTTTTGCACTCCAGTCTGGGAGATAAGAGTGAAACTCCATCTCAAAAAAAAAAAAAAAAAAAAGCTTTAATAACTATTTTGAGAATTGTATTATTAAATGATGATGAAAACAAAGTCATACTTGTATTACACGTTTGACCAAGGTAATTTTATGTATCAAGATACATTTTCAACAAATGTACTTGAAAATATTCTGCGGAAATTATCAGAAAATATACTCAAGAATACAGCTCTGAAAATCTGGGAAACTAATTCTGCTGATAAATTGGAATTTCTGAACTTAACCTCAAGAATAGTTGTGGCACAAACTGTTTAGTCTGTACCACAGAGTTCTGATAAATGTTGATGGAAATGATCGTCCTCTTTATTTCAAGTTAATCAAAGAGCAACACAATTCACTTAGTCAGCACTGAGAGCTGACATGCCAATGATGGAATATAGTGCTGTATGCAAATACTCATCTATTACTCAATCATAGTTTGTAGAAGGTGACAGTAAAGATCGATGTGCATCCAGTGTACACCTTTTTAGTTTAATAGCAGGCTTGGTTCTGAAGGACAGCTCCTGCTATTTATTTAAGTTCAATCTGGATATTTCTTCTCTCTCTCTCCCCTAATTCTTTTTATTCTTCTCCACTTCCACCAATAAGGAAACTCATCAACAGGATACAAAATACCCAGCAGAATATCTGTGATAATTATTTTTGACTAAAAAAGCTATACATCCTTTCTTCATAGTACCTTTAGAAATGTAAGGAAAAATTGGATGAATTTAATAATTACTGATCTCCTGTTAGATACTCGGCACATTGGTAGCTTTTCATTTCCATTTAATTATTTTGCAAATATTATGAAGTTAGAGAGGAGGTTGCAAGTCTGTGTTTAGGAAACAGATACCCAAGTACGATCTTTTCTAAGTCACGCATTTGCTCTGTGACGCTCAGGAAGGAATGTAAGATGCTCTGTGTCCCAGATTTTTCATCTGTTACAAATAGGTATATAATACCTGGATCTTCATGTTGTTTGAAAGTTTAATGAGAAAAGTTTCTGAAATGATTAGCGTAACTTAAGAAATAGAAAGTACACTACATAGTAACTATTACTATTACTGTTCACATTCTACAGTTAAGGAAACTGAAAGCTAGATGTTAGGCAACTTAAAGTGACAACGCAAATAATTTAGACTGGAATTCAAGCTAGTGTGTGTTTTCAAAGTCTATACCTTTTCTCTCCAGTATACTCTTGATCATTTCATTGGAAGACTATGATAAAGGAAAACCAGTACATTTTTAGGTAAAGCTAAAATTATATACAACTCGCAGGAAAAAAAAAAGTCTATATTTCTTATTTCTCCTACTTTTTTCCTAGAATGTCTGAGCATTTTATACACTACTTGTTGTAAATAAAGTACAATGCAATGCTTTAAATGGAGTAGCGAATTGCCATAGGTATACTTTATCCCTAAGGGCTTCCATCGTTAAACATCCTTTTGGAGAGATTTATATATCTATATTGCGTATTTGCTCCCAGCTAAAAATTGGCCTACAAGTTTTCAAGTCAATTATTATTTGATTTTTCTTTCTAACATTTTTCCTTCAATGAAAACATTTTTTAGAGTTAATATGTAGGAAATTCTATAGCATAGTCTTTCTGGCACATTTTAATTACTAACTCCTTCAGGCACTGCTGGTTTTGCAGGATATTTTTCTGGAATTTATTCCTTTTAGTGATGCCTTCAAGGCTACATTACCATAAAATAATAATGTACCTGTATGATCATTTACTTGGAACCCTACCTTTCTAACAGTGAGATTTTGTTTCCTCTTTTATTATCTATATTGTGCTTCCCTTGGGCTTATCATTTATACTATAGCATGAGAAACAGGCATTAAATGATAAGTCGGTAGAAAAACAGTCCATAATGTAAGTGAGCTTGCTTGACAATATTTAACATGGAAAAATCCTGGGAATATTTTCTCCACGGAAATCAGCAAACACTACAGATCAAGGCTTTTCTTTACCAGGTGGTAAAACATTTACTCACACATCAACTTTATACATAAATAAAATTCTTGCTTGCCTTTGGTAACAAGGGAAAGGAGTGAGCAATTTCTTTAATGATTCTTTGGCAGTGATAACTATCCACTCTTTCTATAGAATTGGGTCCAGATCCATCCCTGTTTCTCAACTTTTCCACCTTCTTTGTAGACTATCGGGTGAGAATGAGCACTAATAAACTGAAAGCAAACCAACATTAATTACTGTTTAAGAATGTTATAGTAATTAACCTAGCCACAACGCAAATTTTTTTGAAAAGAATGCAAACAATAACACCATTGGAAAGAATTCAAGAATTCCTGTGGCCAAGAAGATGAATAAATAATTTGGGGAGTGTGGGATTTCGGTATTCTTTATCATCTTCTGCATAGGTTTACACGTTATATTAAATTCCTCCCACTTAACTGGAACATGTTAAAGTAATTATATAAATTTTGCTGAGTTAATAAAATTTAATATTTGAGATAAATGTGTTGGTTTATATATTCAAATGATTGTTTGAATGTATTTTGAAATGTCAAGTATGAAATTAAAATTTTTGAGTAGCACAATAAATCTGCAAAGTGGATATATGTATATTTATATCCTTTAAACATTTATTTTTAACTTTGAATAAAAGGATAGTGATATTGTTTGGCTATGTCCCCACTCAGCTGTCATCTTGAAATTTAGTTCCCTTAATTCCCACGTGTCATGGGAGGGACCCGGTGAAAGGTAATTGAATCATGGGGGTGGTTACCCCCGTGCTTCTCTTCTCGTAATAGTGACTGAGTTCACATGAGAACTGAAGGTTTTATAAGGGGCTTTTCCCTCTTTGCTCAGCACTTCTCCTTCCTGCCATCATGTGAAGGATGTGTTTGCTTCCACTTACACCAAGATTGTAAGTTTCTTGAGGCCTCCCTAATCCTGTGGAACTGCAAGAAAATTGAACCTGTTTCCTCTATAAATTACCCAGTGTCTGGCAGTTCTTTATATTAATAGCAGTGTGAGAATGAACTAATACAGGTGACAAAATATAACTTGGGAAAGCAAACACATAATATTAAGTTTAACTATAAATGTTGTATATTGTGAATAACATAACTGATACAATTTATTACTCTTTCTTAAAAAAGACTAGATACGGCTAGGCTAGGCACGGTGGCTCACACCTGTAATCCCAGCACTTTGGGAGGCCAATGTGAGTGGATCACGAGGTCAGCAGATTAAGCAGCCTGGCAAACATGGTGAAATCCTGTCTCTACTAAAAAAACAAAAATTAGCTGTGCCTGATAGTGCATGCCTGTAATCCCAGCTACTCGGGAGGCTGTGGCAGGAGAATGGTTTGAACCAGGGAGTCAGAGGTTGCAGTGTGCCGAGATTGTGCCATTGTACTCTAGCCTGGCAACAGAGCTGGAGTGAAAAAAAAAAAAAAAAAAGAATCAAAACAAAACAAACAGATACAACTTTCCAAAACTTCGGACAAATACATTTTTTCTCATTAGCTCACAATGGATGAAGATGTAACCATGCATTTTTTGTACCTAAACAACATATAGTTTCATTCATTTAATAAATATTTATCAAGAACATGCCATGTGTTAGAGGTTATACTAGGCTCTAGAGTTACAGGCATAAAAAACACCAACTCCCTATCTGTAAGCATTTATGTTCTACTGAATACCTATTTCAATTCCACCACTTTATAAGTTACGAATATTAAGTCTTAGAGAGTAAAGAGTGAGCCTCCCATCTCTACCATGCTTGGAGACTGTTTAAATTTCCCTTCAGTTATTTTTCTTTAAAAAATGTAATACTCAATAATTTTCACCTTGCTTGATTGTCATATTTCAAAGATGTTAATCATCTTTGAGATTCTAACTTAATTTTCTAAACTTTGTCAGAACCTTAGAGCTAGTGATTATAATCACAAAGTCTGAGAATAATAGTTATTCGTGTTAACTGTTTTTTATATTCTTTAGACTTTGTCAATGATACAAATTTTGTATCACTTTCCACAAGAACCTTCATTAGAAACCAGGCAAAACAACAACAACAACAACAACAAAAAATAAAAAAACCTGACTAAACAAATAAAAACAAAACACAAACAAAAACTTTCATGCCTGTTCATATTAAATATAATTCCTTAATACTAGAAAAGTATAAAATATTTTTGCTACATGCAACACCCAGATACTGCAGCTATGGTTTCTAAATGAACATCCCCCAATGTAGCCGACTATCAGAATTCCCTGCATCTCTAGAACCACCTGAACTCTAATGAATCAGAGTATCTGTTAACCAGAAAACAGTATTTTTTGAAATATCAGCCAGTGGAGGAACCACTAATTTGGAATTTAACTGTTGATTCACAGATTAAAAAGGATGAAATCACCCATAGACTTTCCAAATTCAAAATCAGTTATTCCCATCATTTCTTATTTCTCAACCAAGCTATTAAAATCAAATGTGGGCAGTTTGCTTTGAAGATTTCATTATCTGTGTGTTAATTCTGATTTTCATAATCTACTATGAATAATACTAAATGTTTAAAACTGCCTTTATTTTTCTTTTGGTCTTCTTAATTTAAATATCTGTTCCTTAATGTGTTCTTTCTAGGCAAGAAACAGAGTTATTGGAGAAAATCAAAATAGATGCTAAGACTTTGCTCTTCTGGGAAAATTTAAGAAAAAAAAATTTCTAGTTTTAGGTTTTGGTCAGTTAATAACAAGAACTGAAGGAATAATTCACTTTAGATAAAATGTAAAATGTTGATTTTTAGATTTCAGTTACATTATTTGTTTATATTGTCTATTTTATTGTATCTGAGTAGAGATATAGTTTGAGAATGTATACTGTCATTCCATTTTTCATATGCATTGCAGTGGATATTTCAAATTGGTGATCATTGATACAAACATTAGTACTTACATGTGATTTTTTCAATTTCATTTGAAAGTATGACTTATATATCTGTATCCTTTCTTTGATTGCTGCTGCTCATTTCTTTAAGAAATCATAACTATAATACTTAGTTGTCCTTCAGGTCTCTATTTCTTTTCTTATACTAAATTCCCTGGTTCCTTTCTCATCATGAGCTATTTTGGACTAAAATTCTACATTATGCTATGGAAGACTGTATCCAATATTTAGTTAGGAAGTTGCTGTATGTTTTTAAGTACATATTAATATAATTTGTTATAGATAAAATGCTTCCCATAGTAAATGGACTAAATGATTGTTATTTTAAAAACTATAGTCATGTTACTAAAATATATTTAGTAGCAGAATCTGAGAAGAGTATTTAAAACCAAGGCAAACATACTTCCCCAAAGGTTTTACTTTTTATGCTTGAAAAATAAAATGATATATGGGCTACCATTTGTTTTTGAGCCAGCTATTACAGAGGCCATATTGCTTGAGGCTGCCCATCAAGGAAACTACAAGCTTAGTTTTCAGTTTTAGATAATTGTTGTCCATTCTCATCCATGAACAGCCCAGCAAGCATGGATGGTCATTAGTCATATTTCATAAGCAAAAAAGTGATGAAAATCCAGAAATTGGTGAGTCTTGTTTTGCCACTTACGATTCACTAGGATTGCTCTTAATCTGTCCTAATAAATGATACCCTATAACAGACATTAGTTTAGATGTCACAGATTGATACGGCACTGGGCAGGGTGACATTGGATATTAGGGAGATCTTGGGCTTTAAATCAACAATGACACAATCATCTTACTGTATGTTTACCACAAAATAGCTTAAGAATTTTGTGTATTAGATTTATGTCTCATTACTTGAAGTGCATATCACTAAAAAACACACAAACAAAAATAACTAAGCTAAACCTTGAGGCCTGAAGTTCTGATAAATACTGAAATCCATGTGAAGATTTCCAAATGCAGTGTGTCATACACTGTCAGTTTTTGCTTGTTTTCCTAATATTTATTTCTCTCTTTTAAGTACAGAATTACATCTATGTGCATTAATCATAAGTCTCTTAGTAAATGGTTTCAATGGTATGGCAGCTACCCTGTACTGGATGAAAGCATATATTTAGTTTGATCTCTATATGTACATTATACTGATTTTAAGTATGGTTAATGAAATAGGGACTTTCATGTATAAGTACTTCATGTTGTTATTTTCAAACTGTATCGACACAAATGAACAGAGATAGTCAATTTATTTGTCAATGTTTCAAATGTATTAGGTGGTTTTAAGTTATGGATATATTAAGCAACTTATTTAAAGTAGCACAGGGGTGAGGGACAGAGTTGGGATAAGAAGTCGAAAAGCATATTCTTTCCTGTGATGCAAAATATCATATTTAATACATGCTCTGCACTATCTCAAACTTATATATAGATAATCAATTAATTCTTCATATCTTTCTACACTTGTCTTATTTTTTAATTATTATTATATATATATTTTAGAGACAGAATTTTGTTCTTGTTGTCCAGGCTGGAGTGTAATGGCATGATCTCTGCTCACTGCAACTTCTCCTCCCGGGTTCAAGTGATTTTCCTGCCTCAGTCTCCCAAGCAGCTGGGATTACAAGTGCCCACTACCACGTCTAGCTAATTTTTTTTATTTTTAGTAGAGACGGGGTTTCACTATGTTGGACAGACTGGTCTCGAACTCCTGACCTCAAGCGATCCATCCTCGTCAGCCTCCTAAAGTGCTGGGATTACAGGCATGAGCCACCATGCCTGGCCGACTTATTTTTTTTAATGTAGCTGTCTCCTGAATAAAGCATAATGTATGAAAGTATACATTTCAAAAACTAAGCTAATAGAATATGTAATTTGACATATGAACCTTAAACAGATGTTCTGTTTGTACTTACATCTGATATGAAGATTTTGTATGCATTGGATTTTCTTTTTAATTTAAGATACAGTTGTTTTATAAACGTGACCTTTAGTTCTAATTTTTAAAAATCAATGTTTTGATGTTAAATGACTAACACTGAAAACCCTTAAGGAAAAAAAATACCTTTTGAAGTAACCTTCAAACACTTGGTTTGATGAGGGGTTCTTTCTGAATGAGCAATTACTCAATTATAAGGATTTCGGCCACATTTTTATATGTGACTTTTGATGGTTCAGATTTATGGTAATTATGTATAGTAAAAACAAACCATTCTTTATTAGAAACAGTCAAAGAAAATTGGGCTTCTTTCAATAATATGAAAAGCAGCACGAAATTAGAAGGATGTTGCAAAGATTCATGTGTTCTAATAAGTATTTTTGCTATTGTTCTTCATATAAATGAGCAACAATTGCTCACATCAAATAAACTACAGCAAAGATAACTTGCCATAACCACTTCCAAACGAATATTTAAAAAGAAACTTCCTGAAAACAGCTGGCAGCTGAGTCACACACAAAATCAGGTACACATTAAAGTGTCAGCCAGAGAGCTGGAAACAGACTCTTCATTGAAATGATGTCCTAAACACTTGAATAAGAAGAGTGCAAAGGCTTCAAAGAGTTTGAGAGCAGATGTAAAACACCATGGAGCTTTAGAGATCACGCTTGGGTATGCGTACGTCTGTCGGCATGTAAACTGTGTGTATGTTTCTGATAAATGTTAGATGATTAGTAGAATTACTGAGTAAGCAGATGACAGGATATAGATTGCTTGACACAATCATGCTTGGGTATGTGTATGTATGTCTGCATGTAAACTGATGTGTATGTTTCTGAAGAATATTGGATGATTAGAATTACTGAGTAAGTAGATGACAGGATATAGATTGCTTGACACAAAGATTATATTTAGCCCTTGCCGTTTTGAGCCAAAGACAACATAGCTGAAAAGTTCTCTGAAAGATTTTCTCACTGTTTTTCACATTCTGCTTCTTGTTGACTTTGGGCAAGTTATCAAAGCATAGCACAAATTGTTGCATGATTCGGTTTTCAACTGGAACTGTTAAATAAAGGTACTTCGAATTTTATTTCCCTTGGTAAGCCATCCAGAAATACCAACTTTAGCATACTCTCTATTCTGAATGAAAGCCAGAACCTGATATATATTTTTAAATATTTTAGGAAATTCTAACACCAGTGTTCTTATGTAAGTTTTTTCTTCTTTCCATTATATTTAGATCACACATGAAGACAGATATCTACATCACCTTAGTTCAATGCACTTCTGCAATAATTAAGAATTGAACTGTACTAGGCTGGGCTCAGTGGCTCACGCCTGTAATCCCAGCACTTTGGGAGGCCGAGGAGGGTGGATCATGAGATCAGGAGATCGAGACCATCCTGGCCAACACTGTGAAACCGCGGCTCTACTGAAAATACAAAAATTAGTTGGACATGGTGGCATATGCTTGTAATCCTAGCTACTCGGGAGGCTGAGGCAGGAGAATCACTTGAACCGGGGAGTCAGTGTTACAGTGAGCCAAGATCATGCCACTGCACTCCAGCCTAGCAACAGAGAAAGACTCCGTTTCAAAAAAAAAAAAAAAAAAAAAGAATTGAACTGCACCAAAACATTATTTATGAATAACACAAACCAAAATAACCTAACACGACTAGCAAAATCATCACCATGGATAAGTGAATATAATTTACTTTATATTACTTCTATATTATTTGAGCAAATCTCCGCTATAAGAATGAAGTACAAATCAAAACCACAATGATATATCATCTCACGCCAGTTAGAATGGCAATGACTAAAAAGTCAGGAAACAACAGATGATGGAGAGGATGTGGAGAAATAGGAACGCTTTTACCCTGTTGGAGGGAGTGTAAATTAGTTCAACCATTGTGGAAGACAGTGTGGTAATTCCTCAAGGATCTAGAACTAGAAATACCATTTGACCCAGCTATCCCATCACTGAGTATATACCCATAGTATTATAAACCATGCTACTATTAAGACATATACACACGTATGCTTATTGCGGCACTATTCACAATAGCAAAGACTTGGAACCAACCCATATGGCCATCAATGATAGATTGGATTAAGAAAATGTGGCACATATACACCATGGAATACTAGGCAGCCGTAAAAAAGGATGAGTTCACGTCCTTAGAATAGACACGGATGCAGCTGGAAACCATCATTTTAAGCAAACTATCACAAGAACAGAAAACCAAACACCACATGTTCTCAATCATAGCTGGGAGTTGAACAATGAGAACACATGGACATAGGGTGGGGAATATCACATACTGGGGCCTGTCAGGAGGTAGGGGGCTGAGGGAGTGATAGCATTAGGAGAAATACCTAATGTAAAAGACGAGTTGATGGATGCAGCAAACCAACGTGGCACATGTATACCTATGTAACAAACCTGCACGTTGTGCACATATGCCCTAGAACTTAAAGTATAATAAAAATATTTTAAAAAGATATGAGTGCTTTTCTAAAAAGTAGGTTAAAAACTCATATTAAATTAAAATACTATAGCTGAAAATAGACTTATAATATGGTAGAAAATAAAATGTTTAATATTTTACACCCCAATAATATAGTACAAATCTAGCTAATACACAGGGAAAGGTTAGCACAGGTAAATTAAAAAGTATTAAACAAGAGCAAATACCTCTCCATGCTTTCAGAAATTATTTATTTTGAATCTGGTAATGTATTAATTCATTCTCACACTTCTATAAAGATACTACTTGAGAATGGGTAATTTATAAACAAAAAAGGTTTAATTGACTCACAGTTCTGCACGGCTTGAGAGGCCTTAGGAAACTTCCAATCATGGTGGAATGCAAAGGGGAAGCAAGGCACATCTTACATGGCATCAGGGGGGAAATAAAGAGAAGGGGGAAGCACCAGACACTTATCAAACAAACAGATCTCGTGAGAACTCACTCACTAACGACATAGGGGAGTACCGCCTCCATGATCCAATCACCTGCACCAGGCCCCTGTCTGGACATGTGGGGATTACAATTCAGATTCCAATTTCAGATGAAATGTGCGTGAGGAACAGTCAAACCACATCAAGTAAGTACCAATTATTACTGTTCATATGCTGGGAAATAAAATTAAATTAACTATTACAAAATGATACTCTGTGTCAAGAGCCAAGGTGAGCTGGAGAGAGTTGAGCTGCCAAGCGTTAGAGTAGCTTATTAAAGCACCAAGCCAGCACAGAAGGGACAGTGAAGCCTTTAATCACTGCCATACTATAAGCAAGAGTCTACACAGAAAAAGCTCCTCCATCACCATTCCATTTCTCTACATGGACTGGAGGTGAGGATCAGAAGGATCTGCACAGACCTAGAGAATGTCTCACTAATAAAGGAGCCCAGAAAAACATCCTCCTTCTGCCATTTGACAGGCCTTGAGGGGTAGAGGAAGGGGAGGTGAGCTACAAGAGAAACATACTGAGACTGAGTGGAGAAAAATGTCTCCACCTCCCACTCCTCCTGTAAGGGCATCTCAGGGAAGGAACCTGAGCAAGACCTTGGTCTAAGCCTTCTGTAAAGAAGCCTCTGAATGGAGGCAGCGGGAGAGGCAGCTGGACTAGGAAGACAGATATACATAAAAGTATGGCATAGGAGTACAGTAGTGCCTGTGTCCTTGACTACAACTTTCTTAAGCGACTACACTACATGGCTGTGTACCAAGTCTGGTAGGCAGGTAGCAGCTTTCCCCAGGGAAGGCCTACCAGGTAAAGCTTTTGCAACTGCCTATAGAGGAGCTTGAAAACACATGCACACACACATACACACATGCACACACACATACACACATGCACACACGCATACACACACACACAGTTTTTGGTCTGGAGCTAGACTACTTCCTATCCACAAACAACTAAATAATAATTTTTAAAAGAAAAAATTAATTATTTATACATATTGCACTTAACTTTTAAACAATATTTGATAAATAATACTGTATCAAAACAAATTGGCACAGATAAATATATGGTTGAAATGAAATTAAAGCAAAATAAATGTAGGCTTCTATAACCTATAAATATTTGGTAAATATAATTTCAGCTTAATAGAATGAATGGACAAAATTACATACGAATACCAATGTAATGATGAAGTCAAAACACTGACTGCCTTTTAAAATTATTCAACCAAAAAAAAAATCTCTCCGAATGAAATTTCAGAGTCACAAATAAAATAGCGTGGAAATATACACTAAATTCTACTTGACATTCAATAGTTTCAGATCATTGCTACTTGATTTGTTTAATAAAAAAAATAAAAGTGCCTGCTGCTTTGATGATTAAGAGATCATCATAAAAAACTAGTATGGCTCAGTTGGTAAGATGTTGGGAAATAGCATGTGATACTTGTAGAAAAATGAAGAGATCATAATGTACAGTAGAAAAAATTACATTTGGAGATTGCATTGGTTTTAAGGGGAAGGGCATTAAATGACAGAATGAAAAATCTGAATTTTATCTAAAAGACAAGTAGACCCGATTTTTGTTTAAAGAAATAAAGTAATAAAGTGTATATGTGTATATATATAAATAAGATTCAATATATAATGTATATATATTACTTAACATATTTTTCAATATGTTATTGAAATAAAATTCACATACCATAAAATTCACTTTTAAAATGTACAGTTTTGTGATTTTGAATGTAATCAGAGTTATGTGACTATCACAACTGCCTAATTTCAGAAAATCGTTATCACTGTGAAGGAGATATTTTAGAAAAGTTAATCTGGTAGAAGAATACCTGAGTGGAAGAAATTATAGCAGGTGTATTAAAAACAATAGAAATGCAATTGAATGGCCCTTGACATAATTGCTCATAAACTGCAAGGAAAGGTTGCACATTCATTGAAAGGGCAGGAATATACTTAGTTTCAGCAACAACTGGTCTTTATGACTCATACTGTACCAAGACTTTCAGTTCCACACCTACTTCTCTGTTTGCTTAGCCAAGTCCCTCCCTTCTCACTGCTTTTCTGTGTCTTCCTTCATTTATCAAGAATAGGGCAGTCCAATAGAAAGAGAGACCTGTCATTTTCTTTACTCAGTGGGAAGATGCAGTTTGGGCGACGTCCTAATGATGAATGAACCTGTCCACGATAGGCGAGTGTAGAGGATGGATAGAGAGGAGTATGAAAGTGGTAGAATTCACAAAACTCAACAGACTGTAGTGAGAAAAGGCACACTCTCTGAAGGATGTTGCTAATTAAAGAAAGGTGCATGTTTCTGGGGGTGGGAGGGCGAGGAAAAGCTTTGACATAAAACAATACGTAGACAATAGCTCAAATGAATTAATAAACCATATTCATGTCATGAAATCATGACATTGTAAAATGTGTATGCAAATACACAAAATATTAATACAAGGTTTATTATTAACTGCTACAAGTTTTTGTTTGATTGGTAGTTTTTGTATTTTCATATGAAGAAAACTGGTTGGCAAGTGAATTTCTAGAGTATTAAAAAAAGATTTGGCCACTGAGTTTGGTACTTTGACTAATTCCTAGGATTTTGGAGCACATGAAGTCACAAAGTTAAAAAAGAATGGTACTGAGTTAGGACCAAGTGAGCACTAAATTTAATAATAATACAGAAAACAGAAACAAAATTACAATCATAAAGTTGCATGCTAATAAGTATATTCCATTCAGCAGTGTTACGTAGTTGTACCAAATAATATCAAAATGAACAAGTAAAATAATGAGTTGTTGAACTGGGGCACTTGGTTAGATATCTAGAAATGATTATGATCAATTAGTAACGTATTAATTTGTTAATTATCTAAAAGGTAAGAAACTGAAATCATCCCATTGGTACTTTGGGAAAAATAATATCTTGGTATGTTCAACGCAATTTTTAAAATCTAGCTTTACTTTTAATAGATAAAATGTGATCATGGCAAAATTTTATATTTGTTTTGAAAAATTCTAGGTCATTTTATAATCTAAGAAAGCTGCAGGGAGAATGAGATTTGTGGCATTTTGCACTCAAAAGTGGACTGCCAAGTATGCTTAACATTAATTGTAACTGCTACCTAATTTTGTAACAGAAACAAGAAAATGAGAAGACCTACTTTAGTAGTTAATTTTGTGAACATTATGATTTGCAAAGTAGAAACTCAGAAAATATTTATAAATGGAGATTAATACAATAAATTGATGTGAAACTACATATCACTGTCAATACACTGATGGAGTCAAAAACTGTGACTGCCTTTTCAAGATACAGTAATATATCTTCTCTCTGAATGAAATTACTTAGCCAGGAATAATATATGACAATTAACATACACTAAATTCCAGTTAGTGTTCAATAGTTTCATATCATTGCTGTTTGATTAATTTAACAAATAAAAATGAAAATAGAAATGGGTTCTGCTTTGATCATTCTCTGCATAATATTTAACTTATTTTCTTGAATCCTCTATTTATTTTGAGCATTAAAAAACAATTTGGGTGTTCCCTTGCTTTGGAAAATATGCTATTACAATTTAGTCTTGTTAAATATGTGTTTACAAGTGTTGCTATTCATGTCAAATTTACTTGTTTCCTTAGCACTTCCCCATTTAAGTGAAAAACAAACAGCTTCTTTTATCCATTTATTTAAATTTTTATCTATGTATTGCCAAAACATGAAAACTTAACACTTTTGAATTGATGCAGGCTGCTTCTAAGTGAAAAATATGCACATAAAGGGCAATGCAATTCATTCTTACTTTAGAGAGTCTGAGTGGAGGAGAGGTAGAATATACTGCTGTTTTGCTCAGATCTGAATAAGCAATCTGACCATATAACAGCAAGCATCTATCACTGTTATACACAGTGATCTGGGAGAGCTCTTGTTTAGGATGTACACTTTAGTCATCTTTAAAATAGGCATTTCTTGTTAAAGAGGTGTTAAAAATGTTTCCATTTAAAAATCTATCCTTACTTTAGGGAGAATCATGGATTGGGAAAAACACAAATTTCAGAATATTTCTGGGAAAGGCTTAATTTGTTAGTTCTTCACTGGTTTATAATTGCTATATGTGAGGATAATTAGAGAATAAAAGCTAACTCCATGCTAACAAAAAATCTATTCTTACTTTAGGAACACATCAGAATTATGCACATTGGACTTTTTCCTATTGCTGATTTGATTTCAAGCTAAAGCACTGCTAAAAGGAGTGGGACAGATACACCAGGAAGCAAACTTCTTGTCCTACAACATTAGGAGATATATATATATCTCCTAATATATATATGTTTATAACATGTAAAAAATATATATATTTTTTACATGTTAGGGGGCTTGACCTGTAAGTTTCTGTGAGGTGAAGAATTTGGGATATGGAGTAGAAAAATATCTTCCCTAATAGGTAAAATATGGTATAAAGCATACTTAAATTATGCATATAAAATGACATTATTGTATCTAATGTAAAACAAAAAGATAATTAAATGTCATGAGTTAGGAATGGGGATAACAGTCATGATAACATAATTTAATTAGACTAGATCATCTCTAGGTTTTTACTGACTTATTTTTAAAATTTGTTACCTCTTTGATGTGATTGTTTTCAACCATTACTAAGCAATTCTATAGTCAATACAGGATTATTCAGTTACTGTATATATACTCTTAAAGTTAATTTAGAGTTAAAAATAAACCAAAATTACATGCTTTATGTGCACTAAAATCTCTCCAGAATTGCCAACCTAACAAATACTTGAATCAGCTTAGTTGGCTTCAATGTTTTTTTAAAAGGCAAAAGGCCAAGAGGGTTTTATGAAACTATTATGGATCCATCTACGAATATTTCAGAAGTGCACTGCTCTTACATAAAAAAAAGTCATTTTGATTGCACTTTGGAATCCAGGTGTTAAAATGTACAGCTTGTATGACTTCAGTTTAATGGGCTGTCAACTGTCCAGGCGACTGCAGTACAAAGCTAGGCATGTCTTTAATCTTCAAAGAAAAAAAAGTAAAGAGAATAAATTCAGCTATTAGCTTGAAGGTAAAAATAAATGAAAGGATAACATGAAAGCAAGCAGTATTAGAGTTCATAGATTTCTTATTGGAAATTTGAAATTATATTATCAGTGTATGGTAATTATATACATATACATATGCATATATATATACACACACATACACGTGCACTCACATACAAGTACATTCGTGGGTAACTTAATGACAGAGATAAGTTCTGAGGAATGAATCCTTGGGTGACGTCCTTGCTTGTATGAATATCATGGAGTGTACTTACACAAACCTGGATGATACAGTGTACCATGCAACTAGGCTATGTGGTATGGCCTGTTGCTCCCAGCTACAAACCTGGATGGCATGGTATTTGTGAATGTAAACATATCTAAGCATAGAAGTAGTACAGTAAAAATACAATATAAAAGATTAAAAATGGTACTTGTGTATAGTACACTTATCATGGATGGGAATTGTAGTACTAGAAGTTGTCTGGGTGAGTGAGTGAGTGAGTGGTGAGTGCATGTGAAAACCTATGACATTACTTTACACTACTGCAGAATTTATAAACACTGTCCAGAGGCTACACTAAATTTATTAAAAAAACATTTTCTTTGTTTAATAATAAACTTAGCTACTGTAACTTCTTTATATTTTTTTCTTTTGCCTTTTTTACAGTGATGCTTAGCTTAAAACACAAATATATTGTACAGCTATACAAAATTTTTTTCTGTATTTTCTTATTTTATAAACATTTTTCTTTTTCTTTTTTTTTTTTTTTTTTTTTTTTTTTTTTTTTTTTTTTTTTTTTTTTACTTCTTAAACTTTCCTGTTAAAAATTAACACACACACATATTAGTCTAGGCCCACATAGGGCCAGGGTTATCAATGTCACTGTCTTCCCTCTCGTCATCTTGTCTCAGTGGAAGTTCTTCAGGGGCAACGACACACATGGATCTCTCATTTTTCTATGATAACAATGCCTTCTTCTGAAAGACCTCCAGAAAAACTTATCTGAAGCTATTTTATAGTTAATTTTTTTTAATTAAATAGGAGTATACTCTAAAGTAACAATAAAAATCATAGTATAGTAAGTCCATAAGCCAGTAATATAGTCATTTATTTTCATTATCAAGTGTTATGTACTGTGCTTTATTGTATGTGTTATACTTCTACATTACTGGCAGGGCAGTAGGTTTGTTCACACCAGCATCATCACAAGCACATGAGTTTCTGCGACAGCAGTATGACAATTACATTGTCACTAGGCAAGAGGAATTTTTCAGCTCCATTATAATCTTATAGGACCACTGTCACATATGTATTCAATCACTGACCAAAACATCATATGGACAGCATGAGACTCACCATTTTCCAATGATAAATTACATAATAAATTATTAGCAACAGAACTAATTGTATAGTTCTGAACATCTAATTAAAATATTTGTTTTGAGAACATCTGGGTTAGTCCAGGTTTGATTGTTTTATTTGTACCTATGAAAATATTTGTTTTACTTGTATAACTTGAATGGCTTTTGCATAGTTTTGATATAGCCATAATATTAATAATTATGCCAAACTTATGTCCTTGCAATATTCATAATGTCTCATTTTTTAGAATCATTTGGTCTTTACAATAAAGACAATCTTACTTTTTAAAAATTTATTTATGTTTCTCTAATTTATTCTTTAGATTCTAAATGCATGTTTGGGATTACCTTAGTAGTTTATCCATTTAAAAAATGATTCTTTTGGTGGGTATATGTGTGAAGACAAGCTTGTTTTTTACTAAATATTTCCTCTTTTTAAATCTTTTTAATATACTTCATCGCCATACCTAATATTTTTGTATTTTTATTACAAACTACAAATATGCATTGCTTGTATTTTAATTTATAATTTAAATTTATTAAACAAATGTATATACATAAATTTTAGTCCAATAATTTGACATGGCTACTCCATTCACCATGCAAATTTGTATGTCCAGACAATTTCTTCCAACATATTTAAATAATATATTTAATAACTTTTTGAATTCACTGCAGAGTTTGACAGATAGAAAATCAACTATTTGGGGGCTAAGGTAAAATTTAGTTATCTTACTCTTGAACCCAATAGACTCACATACACACACAGGCATACACACACACGTGCACACATGCATACACACACACATAATATTTTTTCCTATTCATCTAATATAGAGGTAATTTTTTTAATCTTAATCTCCATCATGGTTATATAGGTGCTTAGATTTTTTAAACTTTTATTGTACTCTATTCTTTAAAAATGTACAATATGCTACAGGTTTGTTATACTTCAATAACAGGGAAATGAATTAATTAAATTAATTGAGTGAATAAATTAAATGACTTACTTTTAGTGAATCTATTTCTTTTCTTCGCAATTGGCTGCAAAAGTCCAGTCGTTTAATCACAATTGCTACCCACACCCTCAACCCATCACAGACTGACAATCATGGGACACACTTTGTGGGAGGGAGCCGTGGAAAGCCAAGATGAATGGGGACAGCATGTGAGGGCCTGGTCAGGCCCCTGCACCTCGTGTCCCTGGCTTCTAGGAGCACAGAATCAGGCTGGGCACAGAGGCCTATTTTCTGCCCACGAACCAGCAGGGGAGCTCTATCCAAAGGAAGTCAGGTCTCCCCACCAGGCTAGTCAGGGAGCATGAGGGGTCAGGACTGGCTGGAGGAAGGAAGAAGTGAAGAGAAGCGACTCTGATCTGTCTCCACATTTAGGTGCTCTGACCTGCCTCTTCCACATTCAGCTGCTGGGGAGTTGGCCTCGGCCCTCTGAGGGGCCACTGGCACTCAAACCAGCCTTGACTTCTCTGCTTTCTTCTCACATCTCACTGCCTCATCATGGGCTTTCTGCTACTCTGGTAGCTTTTTGGCCTCTTGGCTTTTCTGCCTTTTGTCAAACATGATCTTCTGGTACAGGTACTTCTCTGGCTTCTTCATCATAACAATCAGGAGCTTGGCCTCGCTCTCCTCCTCCTGGGTCAGCAGCTGCTCCAAACTACCCTCCTCTTCGTTTACTCCCCCTTCATCACCATCACCTTGGTTGTCTTCCTCCCCCTCCTCCTCTTCTGACTCATTCAAGTTTCCTGGGTCCTCTCCCAGCTGCAGAGCCAGAAGCTTCAGCTTCTCAGGTGGGATGTAATCTCCTTCCTCCTCAGTCACAAAGGGTGAAGGGTGTGGGGGTAGCTGCATTGCAGGAAAGTACTCTGCTCCAGGGAAGTGCAGTCTAGCGTTCATGGAGTCAAACACCTACTGGGGCTCCACATAGTGCCTGCTAATAACTGACGTCTGCTGCCCAGGCCAGTCGACAATCTGGTGGGTGCTGCATACTTGAGACTGATGCACAAAGGCTTTTGCCAGGATATGTCTCCCCAAAAACTCCTGATGACGAAGGCTAGGGCTTCAGGGGACACCTGTCAGTTAAGTAAAAACTTTAAGCCCTCAGAAAGCTTCTTGTGGTGCTCCTGCACCTCCAGCTCCTTCCTGAGGTTCTCCTTCTGCACCGCCAACTCCCCATCGGTGGGGAACTCATCCACCTCAGCCTCTTCCTCTGTGGCAAGCACCATAGCGTGGGCCAGGCTCACACTGAGGGCCTCCAGTTTCTCCACTGGCCTCTCGGAGTCCAGCGCGTAGGTACCATCACTGGCCTTCGCCTCTGCTTGGGCCTGACCCTCAGCTTGAGGGAATAGTGAACGTTGAGTGACTGATAGAGGCTGAAGTTCATTGATGAAGCCCAGTAGGGTGGTGTAGAACTAGGTGAAGGTGGCCGTGACTCTGGAGTCCATGTCTGTCTGGTGGTGGTGGGAGAAAGTATAGGGGGTGATCCACATAATGGGCTGTAGCAGCACCTCAGCCTGGTAGTAAATGCCTTTGATGGACACGAAGACCTTGCTCAGGGCACAGGGAGCGATGACGTAATGCATGAACTCCACTGCCAGCCCGCAGCACAGCTGAATGGTCTCTACATGGGACTTCAGTCCAGGGGAAAGTGGAAAAGAGGAAGCACATGGAGAAGGCAGCGCCACCCAGGTCCCCCCAGGCGTCAATGAATGTGAGGTACCATTCCTTGATGATATGGTCATGTTTGTGGTCAACCTTATTGTCCTTTACATGTTCCTCGGTGTTCCGCTCGTTCTTCCCATAGGCCTTCCGGGGCTTCCAGACAGATTCCTTGTATTCCCGGACCTTGTTGAAGATGAATTTTTGGAGGAGAAACCTGATGTCTTCCATAAGGTAACAAGTTTGGGCCGCAGTAGCACCTCTATTAACCTTCTTCTTGTGTTTGGGTTCATGAGGATAAATGCCCATCAAGATGCACCGTGGCCTCGAGTCAGCCATGTCCAGTGGGAGCTTCTTTCCTGGCTTTGCTTCCCGTGATGTCGTTGGTGGGTGAGCCTCCTTCCTGCTGCTGCTGCTCAAGGCCTCCTGTAGCTCCACGTTAAGCATCCCATGAGTGCCGCAGACTGACAGTGCCACTTCCTCCCGAAGTCTGTATTTGTCCTCTCATAAAAATCTTTTACTCTCTAAACATAAACCAAACTTTATATTAATTTATTTCATAACATTTAGTCTTCAGTTTTAGCACTTAATTATATATTTCAACTTCGGGGATAAAAATGTATTACAAAAAAAGTTTACATTGCCTTTTAATGACCTATAGCCTACTTTATTATGGTTCAAGTAACAATTTCTTTATTGAAAAAAAATTATTTAATGGTCTTGTGTCCGGTATTGGGGGGTTCTTGGTCTCACTGACTTCAAGAATGAAGCCATGGAAACTCATGGTGAGTGTTATAGTTTTTAAAGATGGTGTGTCCAGGGTTTGTTCCTTCTGATATTCAGATGTGTTCGGAGTTTCCTCCTTCTGGTGGGTTCGTGGTCTGGCTGACTTCAGGAGTGAAGCTGCAGACCTTCATGGTGAATGTCACAGCTTTTAAGGAGGCACATCTGGAGTTGTTTGTTCCTCCCATCTGGAGTTATTCATTCCTCCTGGTGGGTTCGTGGTCTGGAGTTAGTCATTCCTCCCTGGTGGGTTCGTGGTCTTGCTGCAGACCTTCCCGGTGAGTGTTACAGCTCATAAAAGCAGTACAGACCCAGACTGAGCAGCAGAAAGATTTAGTGCAAAGAGCAAAAGAACAAAGCTTCCACAGCATGCAAGTGGACCCAAGCAAGTTGAGGCTGCTGGCTCCGGCAGCCTGCTTTTATTCCCTTATCTGGCCCCACCCACATCCTGCTGATTGGTCCATTTTACAGAGTGCCAATTAGTCCATTTTACACAGAGCTGATTGGTCCGTTTTACAGAGAGCTGTTTGGTACCTTCTGACAGGGTGCTGATTGGTGCGTTTACAATCCCTGAGCTAGACATAGAGTGATGATTGGTGCATTTACAATCCTTTAGCTAGAGACATAAGTTCTCCAAGTCCCCACTAGATTAGCTAGACACAGAGCACTGATTGGTGCATTTACAAACCTTGAGCTGGACACAGGGTGCTGATTGGTGCATTTACAATCCTTGAGCTAGACACAAAGTGCTGATTGGTACATTTACAATCCTCCAGCTAGACATAAAAGTTCTCCAAGTCCCCACCAGATTAGCTAGATACAGAGTGCTGACTGGTGCATCCACAAATCCTGAGCAAGACACGGAGTGCTGATTGGTGCATATACAATCCTCCAGCTAGACATAAAATTTCTACAAGTCCCTACCCTATTCAGGAGCCCAGCTGGCTTCACCTAATGGATGCCATGCCCGGCCCGGCCTGGCCATGGGCGTAGCTGCCTGTTAGTCCCATTAGTTGCCCTGGCACTCCTCAGCCCTTGGGCGGTGGATAGCACCAGGTGCCGGGGATCAGGGGATGGTGCCCGTCGGGGAGGCTTGGGCAGCATGGGAACACACCACTGGGGGTTCAGGCATGGTGGGCTGCATGTCCCAAGCCCTGCACCTCAGGGAGGCAGCTCAGGCCTGGTGAGAATTCAAGCATGGCATGGGTGGACTGGCAGTGCTGTGGGACCCAGCGTCCCCTCCACAGTTGCTGGCCCAGGTGCTAAGCCCCTCACTGCCCAGGGCCAGTGCTGCCCGCCGGCTGCTCCTAGTGTGAGGCCCGCCGAGCCCGCACCCACCCAGAACTCACGCTGGCCTGTGAGCTCTGCACACTGCCCCGGATCCCCCCACCACCAGCCTCTCCCTCCACACTTCTCTATAAGCAGAGGGAGCCCGCTGCCAACTCGGCCAGCCCAGAGAGGGGCTCCCACAGTGCAGAGGCAGGCTGAAGGGCTCAAGTCGGCCAGAGTGGATGACAAGGCCGAGAAAGCGCTGAGAGCCAGGGCTGCTAGCATTTTGTCACCTCTCAGTCTCATTCTTATGTTCAAACAATGTAGTATTCAATGTCATGGTGTTTCTGAAACTGCAAGTAGTTTTTGTTTTTGTTTTCTATCCCACTGGGCACATAAAGAGATAACTAGACAGCCATAGGACAGTACAGAATAAATGTGGGCAAAAGTCAAATCTACAAATGATGAACTCGTCCCTTTATATCTAACCCAATAGGTGAGCACCTTTAACTTATTTTTAGAACAATTATTTAACAAATACAAAAGCAAAACAATGCATATACTGAAACACAAATAAGAACATAATATATAACATGCAATAATTAGAAAGTTTCCTTTAGATTATCTCATTTGCCATGTAAATCTTCTCCTCAGAGTTAACCATTGTTAGCATTTTGGTACATGTAATGTTTACCTTTTAGACCATTTAAATTGCATTCACACGATTTCTGCACACATAAGCTCATATATTTTATTTTGCAACTTTCTCTTTTATGTTGAGCAAAATGCCATTGATATATTTCCAGGTCAGTACTACCCATCTATCTTGCTGTGTATAATGGTTCCAGAGTATTTCTTACTATGACCAGAGCATACTTTACTGAATCATTTCTCTACTTATAAATATTTATAGTTTTCTATACCAAACGTTCAGGATTTTTTATACAGTATTAACTAGAAAATTTCTATGGTCAATTTCTTTTTTTTAACTTTTATTTATTTATTTATTTATTTTTATTATTATTATTATACTTTAAGTTCTAGGGTACATGTGCATAATGTGCAGGTTTGTTACATATGTGTACTTGTGCCATGTTGCTGTGCTGCACCCATCAACTCGTCATTTACATCAGGTATAACTCCCAATGCAGTCCCTCCCCCCTCCCCCCTCCCTATGATAGGCCCCGGTGTGTGATGTTCCCCTTCCCGAGTCCAAGTGATCTCATTGTTCAGTTCCCACCTATGAGTGAGAACATGCGGTGTTTGGTTTTCTGTTCTTGTGATAGTTTGCTAAGAATGATGGTTTCCAGCTGCATCCATGTCCCTACAAAGGACACAAACTCATCCTTTTTTATGGCTGCATAGTATTCCATGGTGTATATGTGCCATATTTTCTTAATCCAATCTGTCACTGATGGACATTTGGGTTGATTCCAAGTCTTTGCTATTGTGAATAGTGCCGCAATAAACATACGTGTGCATGTGTCTTTATAGCAGCATAATTTATAATCCTTTGGGTATATACCCAGTAATGGGATGGCTGGGTCATATGGTACATCTAGTTCTAGATCCTTGAGGAATCGCCATACTGTTTTCCATAATGGTTGAACTAGTTTACAATCCCACCAACAGTGTAAAAGTGTTCCTATTTCTCCACATCCTCTCCAGCACCTGTTGTTTCCTGACTTTTTAATGATTGCCATTCTAACTGGTGTGAGATGGTATCTCATTGTGGTTTTGATTTGCATTTCTCTGATGGCCAGTGATGATGAGCATTTTTTCATGTGTCTGTTGGCTGTATGAATGTCTTCTTTTGAGAAATGTCTGTTCATATCCTTTGCCCACTTTTTGATGGGGCTGTTTGTTTTTTCTTGTAAATTTGTTTGAGTTCTTTGTAGGTTCTGGATATTAGCCCTTTGTCAGATGAGTAGATTGCAAAAATTTTCTCCCATTCTGTAGGTTGCCTGTTCACTCTGATGGTAGTTTCTTTTGCTGTGCAGAAGCTCTTTAGTTTAATGAGATCCTATTTGTCAATTTTGGCTTTTGTTGCCGTTGCTTTTGGTGTTTTAGACATGAAGTCTTTGCCCATGCCTATGTCCTGAATGGTACTACCTAGGTTTTCCTCTAGGGTTTTTATGGTATTAGGTCTAACATTTAAGTCTCTAATCCATCTTGAATTAATTTTCGTATAAGGAGTAAGGAAAGGATCCAGTTTCAGCTTTCTACTTATGACTACCGAATTTTCCCAGCACCATTGATTAAATAGGGAATCCTTTCCCCATTTCTTGTTTCTCTCAGGTTTGTCAAAGATCAGATGGCTGTAGATGTGTGGTTTTATTTCTGAGGACTCTGTTCTGTTCCATTGGTCTATATCTCTGTTTTGGTACCAGTACCATGCTGTTTTGGTTACTGTAGCCTTGTAGTATAGTTTGAAGTCAGGTAGCGTGATGCCTCCAGCTTTGTTCTTTTGACTTAGGTTTGTCTTGTAGATGCGGGGTCTTTTTTGGTTCCATATGAACTTTAAAGCAGGTTTTTCCAATTCTGTGAAGAAACTCATTGGTAGCTTGATGGGGATGGCATTGAATCTATAAATTACCTTGGGCAGTATGGCCATTTTCACAATATTTATTCTTCCTATCCATGAGCATGGTATGTTCTTCCATTTGTTTGTATCCTCTTTAATTTCACTGAGCAGTGGTTTGTAGTTCTCCTTGAAGAGGTCCTTTACATCCTTTGTAAGTTGGATTCTTAGGTATTTTATTCTCTTTGAAGCAATTGTGAATGGAAGTTCATTCATGATTTGGCTCTCTGTTTGTCTGTTACTGGTGTATACGAATCCCATTGTCTCAGCCCAAAATCTCCTTAAGCTGATAAGCAACTTCAGCAAAGTCTCAGGATACAAAATTAATGTGCAAAAGGTCAAATTCTTAAACATTTATAAAATCCTATGTAGGATTCCCTTATTCTCATTTATGCTTTCGATGTCTCCTCTGAATTTCTCCATTAAAACATCTCTCACTTCAATTCAGTGATGTATTTATAAGTTATGTGCTACACTAGTGAATGAGTTCTTTTTTGGCAACTGAGTTTCTGAAACACTATTTACTCTCAGGAAATGTATTTTGAGTTCAAGGGTAAGTGAATAAATGAATTTCTCATCACTAAGTTATTTTTGTTCAGTTGTCATTCATTTCCTCTTAGTTAAGGCTATCAAAATTAACCATTGCTATCTTATTTTTGCTTTTTCCTTTATGCATAGCCTGGTAATTTTCCCCTCTGTGTTTTTGTAATTCATTTATTAATTCAGAACCAATTGGGCTAGAGGCTGGAAAAAGCAGGCTAGGGTCAGAACTGCAAGCTCTCTGTCCTCATAATCTTAAGTGAAAGAGATGAGAGGCAAGCACATAGGTATGTATGTGTACATGTCCATATATTTTAATAAGAAAAACTGGAGCATTATAGTAACCTATAATGAGGAGACATAATTTGTCAGTTACCATATTGTGCAAAATCTTGTATGTAACAATTTGGGGGGTTATGCTAATAACAGTGAGATCAGCTTAACGTTTTTATACACCGAGGGGACATGTTCGGGTTGTCATTTTGAAAATATTGCTCCAGCTGTAATATATGAAAGAAGGTGAAAAGGGTAAAAATAAATATAGGAATGTAGGAGGATGTTGGATCAATATGAAAAAAAAATGGATGATAGTTTGGATACAAGTAGTAAGAATGGAGATGGAGAGAAGTTCTTAAATACATTGATGATATTGGCAGGACTTGATATGAGACTAAATATGGGGCTATCAAGGAAAGACAATTTGGCAAGGATTGGCTGCACCTTTTTAGATTTTGGCTTTAATATCTGAACAGATGAGAGAACAAAGATTGGTTTGATTGAAAAGATAATGAGCGCAGATATGTAGTTGGATTTCGGGTTCCTTTAAGGAATCCAAGTTGTAGATGCTTAATAAGTAGCTGTATACACTGATCTCAAATTTAGTAGGTTTTCATATGCATGAGAGGAGTTTGAAAACTCTAGCTTCAAGAAATAGAAAAAATTGAAATATACAACAATAATTTACGGAGAATTAGAAGTATGAACAAAATTTTTCATAGAATTGTGAAACTATGGTTCCTTCTAAAACTTCCCATAGATAAGTAATTATCTAAAAGTCTATATAAAAACAATTAGAGACTGCTAAAATACTATTTTAGCATGTTTGAATTTTTGACAAAGAAAATTAAAATATAAAATTTTGTTGTTTATTTTTATTTGCTGTGGTTTAAAAATAACCTTTAGCCCACCTTATGGAGTTCCTTCTTTGATATTTTGCATTTCATAAATATGACTTTATGACAACAAAAATAACCTTCAATTCATGGTACATTGGTGAAAAAGAAGAAAGGTGAGAGGATAATATGACATAGCTTGATTTAGAAATGCATGGATGATTTCATTTTTATTTTAACTTTTATTTGAAAACGGAACCCAGATAAGGCCATATTTACTCTACTCCATATAGAGTAGTTCAAAGATAGGATTTCTCAAAGCAGAGCTTTGAT
The DNA here is from genome assembly GCF_003255815.1 of Theropithecus gelada. Lineage (NCBI taxonomy): Eukaryota > Metazoa > Chordata > Mammalia > Primates > Cercopithecidae > Theropithecus > Theropithecus gelada. The sequence goes on along the minus strand of NC_037672.1, from coordinate 131,517,896 downwards.
GCTTACTCTGAATCAGTGGAAAGACATGTTATTCAAAAGTCGAAAGTGTACTTTCACTTCTGTTATTTATGACTGCTGTCTCACAGTGTTGTCACCCTGCATGAAGCATTATATCCCTCTGATTTGTTGCAGTAGGTAATAATGCAAAAATATATGTCATAAAAACTGCCACATAGTTCCCCAAAAAGTACAAATAAATGATACTACCTTTTTACGTTATATAATTTTCCACACATACAGTTTCCATTCAAATTGCTGGTCAAGTTTCAATAATTTGTTCAAATTTAAGCTTAGTGCTCCCTGGGACGTCTACTAATCTTTAATAAAAGAAGAAGGTAATTAGTTCATTTACTGTTTTATTCATTTAGATTTATTCAAGTATATTTTTGTAAGAATTGTATTTTATTTGAAGGAAAAGTATTGTTCTTCTTAATAGATGATTTCACTTTAAATTTCAAATAGGAAATACAATTAACCCTTCTTCAAAGGAATGGGATTTGTATTTAAAAATCTGAGTCTTCTTTTGAGAAGAAAGCATTATGTTTTTTCCTAAAGTGTTAAGCGCGCACACACACACACACACTTTATATATTTTTATATGTACACATATGTTTTATATATTTATGTATACACACATTTTATATATTTATGTATATACACACATTTATTTCATATATTTATATATGTTTTTTTACATTTATATATCTTTATATGTGTGTGTGCATATGTGTGTTTGTATTATATGGGGTTAGAGAGAGAACAGACTTCAGCTAACATCCTTAATGCTCTGATATACAAGTTGAAAATTTGATCAAAGTATCAGTTATTTGAATTTTTGAAATACACACTGGAGATTCGTAACTGAAATTCTAATGCTGAATATGTTAAGGATAATGGACAATAAAATAAAAGGAACATTGCATTATTGGAATAAAAAAAGGATAAAGAATCAATCTTTTGTTTTAAGCCTCTCTGGTTGTCTAAAATTGACACAGAGAGTTCACTCTTCTTGAAGAGGACTGTGAATGTGAATGACTAGCATTACAGGAAAACCTAAAAGCAAGAACAGGCCTCGACCACAGCATTACTGTTTGCTTTCTACCTAAAACAGCTCTGATAGCTGTTCAGACTCCTGTCCTGTGCTGCAAAGTTTCCCCAAGAATTTGTCCTGCTCCTCTTAATGCCTGTAAAATACATCTCAATAGATATTTTAAACTGACCTCTGTTATGTTTATGACAAAATATACAGAACAGCAAATAATTGGAAACACTCAAGGAGAAAAGAACCCCTAACACTTCAGCAGTACAGAAAATAACCAGAATCTATCTCATCATATATTCATCCAGTCACTAATTTAACACCTGTTACATGTCAGACTATATCCTAGATGCTTGGGATACATTGGTGAGCTAAACAACAGTTTGTACATATGTGGAACTTAAATTCTAGCATGGCATAGAAAATATTTCATGTTCCGATATTTTCTGGTTGTACTAAAATATATAGGCAATAGCAAATATTATAATAACCTCCATAGTGACCAAGATACCTTGTCTTCAACTGGTCACATTTAAGAGCATCTTTCTGTATTTGAGCATCATTCAGAGTTCATCAATATCAGATGACTGCTATCACAACTAAAGGAAAAGTATGCACATTTGAAGACATGTGTAGTGAATATCTCTATATTGCTTTAAAATCCATGCACTAGAATCCCATATTATCCAATAATGGCAATTTGGGACTCTTTTTGCAATGACTTTATAAATCCTTACTTTAGATATATTTGGTTTTTGGGGGGTTGGGCGTTGTTTGTTTCATTTTAGGCTGTCATCTCTGTTCACAGTCTAACACGGTGTTTTGTAGGATATCATTGAAGACATATTGTATGGTCCAGGGTGTGGAAGGAAAAAAATATTTGACTACATATATTCTTACATTATTCCTGAAACTTGTGGAAAGCAATAGGAGAGAGGAAGTCATGAAGCCAGAAATCTTTAAAAATCACTATTTACAATGTCAGTAAAATATAGCATGATGCCCTGTGCTTTTGTTATGTTGTAGGAAAATATGTTTAAGAAGACATGAATTTATGTGAACTGCTGAGATTTTCTGACAATTTTTATCTCTTTTACCTTCCAGGTGTAAACAAGATAAAATAAATATTATGCTTACATTACTGTAGCATTGACAGGGATAGGTTTTATGAGTGTTATTGCAGCTAAAGGTTTTGGTCATCGGAAGCAAATGGATCAAGCTCAACATTTTGAATTTTGCAAACCAAAGAAGCAAGAGTTACTTTCTCATCCTGCCATCTTTCCACTTAATTACAGAGGCAATAAAGTAACTTCATTTATCTGATGATGATAAGCTAATTTATGTAGTAAACACCCAATGCCTATTATGTGGCAATAAAGATGATTACCTGCAAATGTTTCCTATAAACAGTTTCATAGAGCTTAGAAGGATTCTATTCTTAAATTATTATTTTTTTTTCTCATACGAACCGTATTCCTTGTAACAACAACAACAATAAAAAAACTCAACTCTTTTGGAAGAGCTCTGACATTTGGTGTGATTCTTTTGCGAGAACCAGGTGGAAATAATGAGACTGATGGAATTTCAGTCCCCAGATTTGATTGAGTGAAGGATAATTGAATTTAGGAATGTACAACAATGGGAACAGTGTTGAAATAGGTTATCTGAAAACAGATGCACACATTTTGGAGTCAATCCTCTTGCTTTATCTCTTTTATTATTATACTTTAAGTTCTGGGGTACATGTGCAGAATGTGCAGTTTTGTTACATAGGTATACATGTGCCATGGTGGTTTGCTGTATGCATGAATCTGTCCCTACATTAGGTATTTCTAATGTTATCCCTCCCCTAGTCCCCCATCCCTGAACAGCCCCCTGTGTGTGATATTCCCCTCGCTATGTCCATGTGTTCTCATTTTTCAACTTTTATGAGTGAGAAAATGCGGTGTTTGATTTTCTATTCTCATGATAGTTTGCTGAGAATTATGATTTCCAGCTTCATCCATGTCCCTGCAAAGGACATGAACTCATCCTTTTTTATGGCTGCATAGCATTCCACAGTGCATATGTGCCACATTTTCTTAATCCAGTCTATTATTGATGAACATTTGGGTTATTTCCAAGTCTTTGCTATTGTGAATACTGCTGCAATAAAAACACATGTGTGTGCGTCTTTATAGCAGAATGGTTTGTAATCTTTTGGGTATAAACCTTCTCAGAGGAATAATGTAACTCACTGATTTAGTCTCTAAGAATATTTTTTCCTTGTTTTTCTTTCCAGTTTAAGGGTTTCTCAATATTTTAGTTATACTTGATAGAGCCTGATAAAGGAGTGGAACATCTTCTATAGGACAACTCTCTCTATAGGAGTAACTGCCAAAAAAGTTAGTGGCTAAAAAATTGACTTTATGATTCTGTAGGTACATAATTTGGGCTGGGTTCACTAGGCAGTTCTGATTTGAACCAGGCATGGATTATCTCATTCTCATGCATCTGCAGTTAAATGGTGGACCAACTGTGACTGGTTGGTTATGATGGATGGGACATCTGGGACCAACTTGCTTTTCTCTCTATGTATTCTTTTATCCTACAATCCTACATTAGCCTTGCCTAGACTCATTCCCATGGTAACCCTAGAGTTCCAAAGCCTCATTGTGCCAGCACTTTAAATATCCATTTGCATCAGGTTTTCTACTGTTTCACAGGCCTAAGCAAGTCATAAACCTTGCCAAGTTTCAAGAGATTTTAACATAGATAAACTTGACTTCTTGACAAGTAGAGCTTCAGAGCATTCATCTTTTTTTTTCCCCCAATCTACCATATTCCCTTTGAATAAAGCCACTAGGAATTTAATATTTAAGTCTCAGCAGTTCCTGTATTGAAGTGGTCACTTGAGAGTAGGAGGGGCACTGAATTCTTCAATGTATATGCCAACATATGACATAAGACACAGGTTTCAGCATGGGCAAAGTGCTAAGGGATAAGGCAACTTAACATTTTTAGGGAAATTCAAATATTTTTATACTCTACTAGTAAAGGAAGTAAGATTAGGGTTTGTTCATCGAAAGTGATGTTTGGGGCCATCAATAAGTAATGAGTATCTAGAGAGGCCAGCCCATGGGTGATTCAACAGATGTCCTAAGAGGACTCTCAAAGGTTTCTAATCAAGTAGTTGCTGAGGTTTGCACTTTGGAAAGATCATTCTGGATGCATCATTTGGTAGTGATCAAGACTGAAATCCAGTAGACATTTAGTTGACTGTTATTTGAGTAAGATTCTGTAGTAGATGCTGTTTGTTCTCCATTAGATCTCCTGTTAGCAGGCTGATGTGTCTATCCCCCAGCTATTGTAAGTGCTGCCTGCTAATTGTTAACAGGTACCCCAGTTCCTGGATAATTGCTTCAGCTAAAAACTTTGTTGGAATGTTATGTATCCACCTACTCATACTTGGGCAGTGTCCATTCATGAACGACTGATATAGGGGCACCTTTCCCTCAAAGGGGCAAAACACTACAGTAAGATTTCTGTTTCAGAAGCCTCATCCTCCAGTGTGGATTCAGCCCAGGGTATACTTTACCGGAATTAATAGTCTTGCTTGACCCTTCCCTTTTCCTTTCACTCACTTCAGACTATATATATATATATTTTTTTTTATTAAAAGCTATCCTTCAATATAGTACCCAAATATAGTACCTTCAACTAGTACCCAAATCTCTGTCTCAGCCTCTGCTTTTAGATACATGTTATTACTTCCTGAAGTAAGCAATATGCATATATTTTATCATCAAACAGAATATACAGCATATGAGCACAGAGCCCTTTCTCAGACCTTCTGTTGTATTCTCTCTTAGTTTGGTGCTGTGAAGAGTCCTCATAAAGCATTACTTATCTGACTCACTGAGAACATGTTCTGTGATGGGGTCATCAATTTTTTTTCTGTAAAGGTCAAATAATATATGTTTTTGGCTTTATAGACCGTAAAATCTTAGTCACAGCTACACAACTCTGCTAATTTTGTGTGAAGAGAGCCTTAGATAATACATATAGAAAATGACAAATGAATGATATAAGTAAATAGTGTCTATAGCAGTATTCCTTACACTGCTGTTTCTTTTTCTTACTTGAATTCCTATGACACCACCCTCATAAACAGTTTGCATCTATCCCATTCGTATTGCTGATGCTACATTAAAATTTATGAATAGTTCAATTTATATATGATATTACAACTGCACAGAGAATGCTCATTTTTCTCTGCTCCACTTGATTGTAGGGAGTGCAGACATACCCCATTTTATTGCCCTATGAAGATACTGTATTTTTCACAAATTGAAGATTTGTGACAAACTTGTGTCAAGCAAGTCTATTGGCACCATTTTTTCAACTGTATGTGTTCACTGTGTATCTCTGTATTGTAAAGGTAAACTGAGCCTGGAGCCAAACCAGGAACGAAGACACAAGGCAAATGGCAGTGAGAATAGCTTTTATTAGGGCTTGCGGGTGAGGTTCCCCAGTCCAAAGGCGTGGGCCGAGGAAGTCGCGCTGAGGGAGGAGGGTAGGGGCTTTTTGTAACCCGAGAGGTAGGGAAGCTGGTTGTGCAAACAGGGCCTGGGGGGTCTTGAAACTACTAGGGCAGGAGTTGAGTAAGGGTCATGAGGAAGGAGTCTTTGGAAACTGTCAACCGAAACTGCTGTTTACGAACTTGGGGAATGCAGGTGAGCTGCAGGTCATGGGGGAGTGTGGTTGCCCAGCCGGAACTCTGACGCATGTAAGTCTGCGGGTGTGTACAAGGGTGAAGGGAGTCTTTAACAAAAGGCCTGCTACGCTGGGTGACGCCACCATGTTGGGTCTAGATCCCTGCCTAACATGTATAACATTTTAGTAATTCTTGGAATGTTTCAAAAGTTTTTATTATATCTGCTATGATGATCTTTGATAAGTGATCTTTGATGTTACTATTGTAATTGTTTTGGAAAGCCACAAACTATGCCCATATAAGACAGGAAAAATAATCAATAAATGTTATGTGTGGTCTGACTGCTCCACTGATCAGATGTTCTCCCGATCTTTCTCACTCTTCTCAGACCTCCCTATTCCCTGAGTCACAACAGTATTGAAATTAAACCAGTTAATAACCCTGCAATGGCCTCTAAGCATTAAAGTGAAAGGCAGAGTCTCATGTCTCTCACTTTAATTCAAAAGCTAGAAATTATTAAGCTTAGTGAGGAAGGCATGTTGAAAGCCAAGACAGACCAAGACAGTAGTCCTCCTGAACCAGTTATCCATGTTGTAAATGAAAAGGGAAAGCTCATGAGGGAAAGTAAAAGTGCTACTCCAGTGAACACACGAATAACAAAGTGAAACAACCTTATTGCTGATATGAAGAAAGATTTAGTGTTAAATTCTTAAGCCAAGTTGTAAACCAGAGCAAGACCCTAAGTCTCTTCAAATCTATGAAAATTAAGAGAGGTGTGGAAGCTGCAGAAGAAAAGTTGGAAGCTAGGAGAAGTTGTTGGTTCATGAGTTTAAGGAAATAATCTCTATAACAAAAAAGTGCAAGGTGAAGCAGCAAATGCTGACATAGAAGCTGTATGAAGTTATTCAGAAAACCTACCTAAGATCATTAATGAAGGTGGATACACTTATCCACAAATTTTCAATGTGAATGTGACAGCCTAATACTGGAAGAAGATGTCACTGAGGACTTTCATAGCTAGAGAGGAAAAGTCAGTGTATGGCTTCAAAGTTTCAAGGGACAGGTTGACTCTTTTCTTACTGGTTAATACAACTGTTGACTTTAAGTTGAAATCAATACTCATTTACCATTCTGAAAATCTTAGGGCCCTTAAGAATCATGTTAAATCTACCCTGTGCTCTAGAAATGGAATAACAAAACCTGAAAGACAGCATATCTATTAAATCCAACGTCAAAACCTACTGCTCAGAAAAAAAGATTCCTTCCAGAATATTACTGCTAACCAACACTGCATCTGGTTATCCAAGAGCTCTGTTTGGGATGTATAAGAAGATAAATATATGATTTCAATATTACACCAATCCTTCAGTTCATGTATTAAGCCGTAATTTTGACTTTCAACTCCTATTATTTAAGAAATGTCCTTGGTTCAGGTTATCTCTGCCATAGAGAGTGATTCTTCTGCTGGATCTGGGCAGAGTAAATTGAAAACCTACAGAAAAGGATTCACCATTTTAGAAGTCATTAGGAACATTCATGATTCATGGGAGAAGGACAAAATATTAACATTAACAGGAATTTGGAAGAAGTTGATTCCAACCCTCAGAGTTGACTTTGGTGTTCAAAACTTCAGTAGAGGATATGATAATAACTATAGGTGTGGTGGGAATAGCAATAGAACTAGAAGATGTAACTGAATTCCTAAAATCTTGTGATAAAACTGTAATGGATAAAGAGTTGTTTTTTATGGATGATCAAAGAAAATGATCTCATGAGTGGAATTTACTACTGGTGAAGACACTATGAACCTTGTTAAAATGACAGCAAATGATTTAGAATAGTGCATAAACTTTGTTAATAAAACAGTGGCAGAGATTGAGAGAATTTACTCCAACTTTGAGGTAAGTTCTGTGGGTAAATGCTATCAAACAGCATGATATGCTACAGAAAAATCTTTCATGAAAGAAAAAGTCAGTTGATGTGACAGCCTCACTGTCTTATTTTAAGAAATTGTCACAGTCACCCTAACCTTCAGCAACCAACAAGGTGATTAGTCAGCAGCCATCAACACCGAGGCAAGATCCTCCACCAGCTGAAATATTAGGCTTGGCCAAAGGGTCAGAGTATTATTAGTGTTATCAGTAATAAAATACACTTTAATTAAGGTATGTACATTTTTTTGACATACTGCTATTGCACTCTTATTATAAAGTATAATGTAAACATAACTTTTTTTTTTTTTTTTTCCTTTTTTCTTTTGAGACAGAGTCTCGCTCTGTCGCCCAGGCTGGAGTGCAGTGGCACGATCTCGGCTCACTGCAAGCTCCGCCTCCCGGGTTCACGCCATTCTCCTGCTTCAGCCTCCCGAGTAGCTGGGACTACAGGAGCCCGCCGCCACGCCTAGCTTATGTTTTTGTATTTTTTAGTAGGAGACAGGGTTTCACTGTGTTGGCCAGGATGGTCTCGATTTCCTGATCTCGTGATCTGCCCACCTCGGCATCCCAAAGTGCTGGCATTACAGACATGAGCCACCATGCCCGGCCCATATAACTTTTATATGCAATGGGAAATAAAAAAAAATATGTGACTCAATTGTGACATTCGTTTTATTGTGGTGGTCTGAATCTGAAATCACAATATCTCAGTTCTTCTTTTTCATAATATCAGACTTAATAAAAAAGTTAGTCTTTCCTCTCTTCCTCCTTGTCTTCCTTCTCCTTCCTTTTGTGAGATTAAAGTTTTGAGTCATTTCCAAGATGATAAATAAAACCGAGGGAAATATTCAGTGACAAATTCAAAATATTCTAATATAACTTAAAATATGTGTTTGCAGGCCTCACTTAAAAACATTGAGCACTGTTGTATCATTTAATATCTTTTTCTGGCAAATCTTATTAAGCTTCTTGATTGATTTTCACTCGAACTATTAAATACAAATTTTACATTTTATGTTTTCCTAATAGCTTAATAATCCCCTCCTACATTAAGGCCAAGCTAAATACATTATAGTAGTAATATTTTTCTCTCAGCTCACTTTTTTAATGAATATGGAATGTTGCTAAGCTGACATTAGGACAAGAGAAGTCTAAAATAATATGTTATGGAACCTTGTAAGATGCAGTTTGATTAAGTGTGTGGTTTTATGATATGGTATTTCATATTGTGAGCTATTTTCATTTTGTTCATTCATTAATTTATTTCTACAACCAAGTATGTATTGACAACTATTTAGATGTTACTTGTTATAGATGCTAAAACGTTAAAAAAAAAAAAAAAGAAAAGATAAATAAAAAATATAGATAAAACATAACTTATTTCCTGGAGGAACTTAAAATCAAAGGCAGGGAAAACAATAGAAAAGAACAAACAAAGGCAAAGGTAAGTGACTAGACATATTTGAAATAAAAGGCTCATGGATTAAGATACTAAGGAGAGCACACCGAGTTGAGAAATCAAGAACCTTCCTTAAAGAAAACAATGCTTAAACTTCATCTAGAAAATAAATAATATTTTATCAAGTAATGATATTAAAGAGCACAAGGTAAAAGGGTGACCCTAAATTAGAGCATAGAATAAATTCAACTTGAAACATGTTAAGAAATAACACTTACTACATTTTGGTATACAATATTGATAGAGAAAGACAGTATTTTTGGAATGGTGGTAGCAGGGGCTCTGCGGACTCTCCTTAGAGTAACAACCATAATTGGTAGAAATTACGAAAACAAAGCAAAAAGGAACTTTTAGTTTTTTTTTTTTAATTATTCTATTTACATTATTAAATAGATACTTGATTATTTATATCTAAATGAGAATTATAAATGTCACAGCACAATGTCCCTGTGGGCTTCGAAAACACGGCTATTTCCAGATATTTTCCCATAATATAAAATGTTATGTGTGGTCACATCTTATAAATTTATAAAAATCATATTAAAAAATCCTGGATTCTTGCTGCCAAGAATGAAATTTAAATGTGCTATCTAGCCAGACGCAGGTGTTCCCTGGCCCATGTTCCATATATGATGGTTTGTCTGATTTGAATCAATAACTTCTGCTGAAGATAAAATCAGATTAGATGGTAATACAAGGCTGAGGACCCTACAGGGAAACTGCTTGGCAAAACAAGTTGTTTCACCTGCATAGCCTGGGAGGCCTTAAAGCCTCTTCAAGCAGCTGTGAAGTCTCATTTGAGCAATCGATCTACTTTTTACTCTGTGTCTCCATGACACCTATTAGCATAGTTTTTATGTGTTTCTGTGATACCTAATAACACAGTGTGGAGAGCAGACGCAAGAAGCTTTCAGAATGATAGAGAAGTCAGTCTCCCATTTTGTATCTATTGGCAGTATTGTAGTTAAAAAAAAAAATGTGTTGATCAAAGTTTGATATATGCTGTTGGATGTGATTGCTGTTGAGAAAAGTAAAAACATACTTTAGTAGGCCTAATAATTTACTGATAAAATTAAATTGGATTTTCTAAGAGTTTTATATGCTTGACTAAACACTTCCATAGTGACACATAGCATGTCTTATAATAACTTTAAGGTCAGAGGATTGTAATGTTTTATATTTAGAGCACATAGCCATCTTGAGTGAGAATAAAGTTGAGAAGTCTTTCAAATAACTTGCAGCAATCACTTTCTGTTTATCCAGTGCATCTTGCTTATTTATTGTATATTATGAGTATTTTAAAAGTTCTATACTCTTGCAAATAGTATTGTTTCAAGTGTAATCTTAATATTCATCACTATTACTTAGAACATCAGACAAAGAAAAAAGTATTATTCTGACTCTGATGCTAAGCATTTTGTTTACATTAAACAAGTCTGTATTTTCTGGATCATAGTTTATTCTGTATAATAGAAGAGAGTTTGGATTGAATAATTCCTACCATTTTTCCCATTCTAAAAATTTATTTTTCTATAAGCTTTTCTAAACATTAAGTAAAAGTTAAAATATCTTAGGTAAATTTTGGTTTAAGATGAAGGGACAAGTACTTTTCTTGGCTAGACAATTCTCTCCCCTAAGCTTGTGGGTTATTTTTAAAACCATGAGTGGACAGTGAGTAATGTCTTAAGAGGAAGGCATCAATTAGAATGACTCTGTAACAAAACACCATTATAATTGTGACCTGCTATACAAGATATAGTTCCTATTGTATTTTCTTTGCTCTGTTCATAAATTCATTCTTCTTTAATGGAATCAAAGATATTTGACACCTTTCCCAACTTCGATAAACAAAAAGAGGATCTGATCCCAGACAAGCTCTCTGGACCAAAATTTCCTTCCTCAATTTTCTCTTTCCTAGGATATCATGTTCCTTCAAACACGAAATGTTCAACAGTGATGCCACCCAATTTTAACTTTTTAATTGCTTTTCTTATTTGGCCCACTGAGTGTCAGGGTTTCTTTTATTTCTTGAAAAAAGTATTACAGAGTAAACAAAAAAGGTAAACATTCTATTAACATTTTTATGCCATTGTATAAATAAAATATCACATAATTGATCTCTTTCTTTGTTAGAAATAACCTCTTGTAAATCAATACCCTAAACCATGGTAGTTTTACCAATCCAGATGGTCACCATGAGGGAAACATTGTCATATGGCAAATGGACAAGGAAGCACTTTCAGCCCAACTGGGCAGGATTGTACAAAGGTGTTCTGGCATAGGCATGTATCAGGAAAAAAAAGAAAAAAGAAAAAGCATAGCTATTGCTTTCGAGGAATTCACCCCACAATCTGGGGAAATACACTAACATACACTAAAAAATATTCAACAGAATAATGTAAGATGAGGTGGTGAATTCTATGGTACAAACTTTAAGTATTTCTCATCTTAGAAAACAACTCCAAAGTCAGGCATGGTGCCTTATGCCTGGAGTCCTAGCACTTTGGGAGGCTGAAGCAGGAGGATTGCTTGAGCCCAGGAGTTCAAGACCAGCAAAGGCAACATAGTGAGAGCTCAATTCTACAAAACAAGTAATAACAATAAAAAAAAGTCAGGTCCTGCAATGTGCACTTGTCGTCCCAGCTACTTGGGAGGCGGGGGAAGGAGGATGACTTTAGCCTGGGAGATCAAGACTACAGCGAACTATCATCATGTCACTGCACTCCAGCCTAGCCAACAGAGATACTGTTAAATTTAATTTTTATTTATATACTTAGTATTGTATCTATACAGATTATGTTCATGTTGTCCAATATGTGTCAGTCACATGAAGCTATTTAGTTTCAAATTAAATAAAATTAGATTTAAAAACAAATTTTTGGTTGTACTAGTCATATTTTATGTCCCACATATAACTAGTAGCTACCATGTCAGAAAAGACAAAAAAAATTCTATTATTGAAGAAAGTTCTATTGAACTTGCTTAAATATTCTTTAAAATTTGAGAAACTAATAAAGATAATAATAATTAAATTATTGAGTAATAAACTAGGTGATGCATTTAAAGTACTTAGTACAGTGTTGGTTAGAAAGCAAAAGCTGTATATGTGTACATATATATGTATATATAATACATATGGTTATTGCCAATTATGTGTCAAATTATATTTTGGATGAGTGATATATATTGCCCCATTGACCATCATTGCATTTTTAGATAACAGAAAATTTGAAATACATTTTGCAGATATGGAAATTAGACTTAAAAAGATCATTGTATTAGTCAAGGTTCTCTAGAGGGACAGAACTAAAGGAATACATATGTATACATATATATTCATATGTACATATATGTATACATATATGTGTGAACCACAATAGGCCATCTGGATGCTGAGGAGCGAGGAGAGCCAGTCCGAGTTCCAAAACTGAAGAACATGGAGTCCGATATTCAAGGGCAGGAAGCATCCAGCACAATAGAAAGATGTAGGCTGGGAGGCTATACCAGTCTCCCTTTCACATTTTTCTGCCTGCTTATATTCTAGCTTAGCTGGCAGTTGATAAGATTCTGCCCACCCAGATTAACCCAGGTAAAGGGTGGATCTTCCTTTCCCAGCCCACTCACTCAAATGTTAATCTCCCTTGACAATGCCCTCACAGACACACCCAGGATCAATACTGTGTATCCTGCAATCCAATCAAATTGATACTCAGTTTAACCATATAAATCATTCACATTAAATCCGAAGCACAGACTGAGATTTCAATTTATATTTATATTTCCCAAACATAGAAACTCTTGTTCCTGTCCTCTGGATTGTATTCTTTTCCTAGATTAAAAATAATGAACAAAGCCTTGTATCAATTTGGAAAAATTGCTGAGGAAAGAAGCCACTACTTATTGAGCATCTTCTATCTGCCAGAATTTTCTTATGAATTTAATCACAGAAGCATGTGAGACAATTTTATATTCTCGAATCTAAAGATTATTTAGACTCAAGAGTTTAAATCACTTTTTAAGCTAACACAATTGACAAATTGACAAATTTAACAACCAACTGTCTTGAATACCACAGTTGGTTCTTTCTCAATTTTATTATTTTTTCAAAGTTAATTTTAAAATTTTTGTATAAGATCAAATATTTTCTCATTTCATCTTAAATCTTCCACATATTTCACATTACTATTACAGTATTGCTATATCAAATCATAATATACCAAATAGTATATGCTAAATGCAAATTGTGAAAACATAATACAAATACATAATACAAATACATAATACAAATACATTAAAATGTATATAAGTGTGTGTGTATATATGTGTATATATATACACAATATATATGTATATATAGTCATGTGCTACATAATAACTTTTCAGTAACAGTGGAACACATATGTGCTCATGGTCCCATAGCATTATAATACTGCATTCTTACTCTTTTTTTATGTTTAGATGCACGAATACTTACTAGTGTGTTACAATTGTCTACAGTATTCAGTACAGTAACATGCTGTACAAGTTTGTAGCCTAGGAGCAATAGGCTAGACCATGTGGCCTAGGTGTATAGTAATATAATATTAGGGTTTGTATAAAGACACCTTGTCATGCTCGAACAAAAACATCACCTAACAATGTATTTCTTGGAACATATCTCTGTTGCGAAATGACACATAACTCAATATGCATATACACACATATAAATTGTACATGTTCAAATAGGATATCAACCGCAGACATATGCACAGCAATCTTTTATTAATTGGAATGGAGCACTCAATAGTTTACTCTAACATTGTTTAGAATTCCACAAATAAAAACAGGCTACTTTAATTGATGAATATGAAATATGCTAAGAGGAACAAACACAAAACATAGTGATTAAATGGAAATGACCGGAAATTGATTTTTTAAAACCCTCTAGAATTTATTTGGACACAAGTTAAAGAGAAAACAGACATATTCAGTTAAACAAAATGCAGATGAATATCTGTTATATTTTTAATTTTAGTAAGTTTATGTGAACATATTTGAACACTAGATGTCAATATTTTAAACTCACAGACCAATGTTTGCTAAAAGATATTTTCATGATATTTTTATAGCACTCACATTCACTGCTAGGCAATGTAATAAAACATGTAATGTTAGTAAAAGACAGTTATAATAATGTAACTTGTTTTGTTTTTTATTAAATAGTTATATGCTTAGATGCTTCCAAAGATGGGCATTTGACCACTGAGACTGATTGTAATGACCAACGCTAGAAAAGCTGTGTTTGAGAGGGAATAATATTACTCATATTGTTGTGTAGCCGTGTATTTTTCTCCTATATCAACCACAGGGGTGAGTCTCAGAAAATAGTCTCCTTATAGGCAAGTCTCTCTCATTTCCCATTTTGCTTTTGGTGACTAGTTTTGAGAAAAAATGTCTGTGCTTTTAGCTGCTTCATTCATCTCAACCTTTGTACCAACTGTGTGGGAAGGGCCTACCAAGCCTTCCCTCCTGTTCTGCTTTTAGCCTGCTTAACAATTCCTGCCTTACTAATAAAATCTGTGGACACACTCTTTTCTGCTCTCCATTTTTGTCCTACGTCTGCTATAGTTTCTAACCATGTGATTTAGACATAGGAATATTTGGAAGAAAATTGTAAGTTTATTTACTGTGTTTGTGGTTCTGTGTCTAGCAGATAAATGTCACATTAATTTCCTAGTATAAAAAGGATATATCTGGAGACACATTTCAAATAGACCTTTCTCAAAGCCTTCAACATAATGAACAGAAATACAAAGCTAATGAAATTAATTGACAAACTAACAACTTAAATCCTGGTGAATATAAATAAAGCTACCATTGAAGGAGAGTAATGACTTATCTATTTTTCATTGTGATTCCTAGTTGCAAACAAAATTTCTATTTTATCTAAGCAATTTTGACATATAAAAGATTCTTTAAATGTACCCATATAATATCTATTATTATCATGGTTTTCCAGAGTAAAAACATTGTATGAGCCACCCCTGGGTTCTAGCAAATCCTCTACTGCCTTTTAAAAAGGGGAAATAAAAGCATTGGTGTTTATTAAGCATTTTCAAGAAATGGCTTTATGCAGAGTCAGCTCACTGCTTTGAAATAGTCCATTTGGATTGTTTCAACAAGTTCACAGCTATAACCAATAGTGAGGAAAGGAAATAAGAGACAGATGGAAATGTTAGAGGGAGAGGAAGCCTCCACATATTTCATATACACTAATTCAGGCTGTGGATTTTGATAAATAATTTTCCCTTAAACATTTCATCTTGAAATTTTGCCCTCAGGAAAATTTCACTCTATGCAATATTTGCCTTCCTTAGATTTCCCAAAAGTTTTAGATTTGTGAAAATTTATCAGTATAAGAATAAATACTTATAAACAAATGTCAAATGCAGATATACATATTTAATGAACCAATATGAATTATTTCAGTTAAAGAAGATACAAATAAGCCACACATAGTGGCTTATGCCTGGAATCCCAGCACTTTGGGAGGCCTAGGCAGGCAGATCACAAGGTCAGGAGTTGGAGATCAGCCTGACCAACATGGCGAAACCCCATCTTTACTAAAAATACAAAAATTAGCTGGGCGTGGTGGTACTACGTCACTGAGTAGCTGTAATCCCAGCTACTCAGGAGGCTGAGGCAGGAGAATCGCTTGAATTCAGGAAGCAGAGGTTGCAGTGAGCCGGGATCGGGCCCCTGCACTCCAGCCTGGGTGATGCAGCAAGACTCTGTCTCAAAAAAAAAAAAAAAAAAAAGGTAAAAAATAAAGAAGATACAAATAAAATAAACAGAATCTAATGTCTTGTTTATCACCACATAGGGCAATGAACGATTATGAAACAAACTTCTGTGCACATTTTGTCTCATTGTTTCTTTTTATTATGAAATTTTTTCCTAAAATGTTCTAGTTACATTGTTACATCTTTTTAAGTATCCCTATTCTCAAATTCAACTTTCCTCAGCCCTGTGAATATATTGGAGAATCATGCTCCTTCCCCTTTCAGTACTTCTAAAACTTTGAGTTATGTTTGGCAATCTTTTATTGGGCTCTTGCTTTGCCAGACATACTCTAAATACCAATGACACAGGATGATTAAGAACTGATCATGTTCTGGTTTCTTATCATTTTGCAAGGAAACAGTCACAAATCATTATATTATATTAGTTATATTATTTAAATCATGTAAGAATGTGATAAGTACAATGATAAGGGATTAAAAGGTACAAAATGGGGAACTCTTGGCTTAGCTTCAGTTGACGATGGGTATGCTAGGGATGCTTCTGGAAAAGGACTTGGCTTAGTCTAACTGATGTCAACTGATCAGAAGGAGGCCATAATCAAATGCTCCCATTCCAAAAAGTATATGCCACTCATTCCAGACAGACAGGATGTTGATTTTCCATTCCCTTGAACCCAGTCTAGTTCTGAGTCTTGCTTTGACAAATAGAAAGTGGCAGAGTTCATACTGTATGACTGTTAGGCCTAGAAGTTAAGAGGCCTAACAGCTATTCCTTTCTCTTGGAAGGTAGTCATCATAAAGAAATCTGAATATCTTGATTGAGAGCTAGCCTTTGGAAACAGAGAGGCCCTGTATAATAACAGACTAAGAAATAAGGAAGACAAACCCGGCCAGTCCCACAACCATTTCATTAATACCAGGTAAAGCAATAGACCTGCCAATGAACCATCTTGCATCCTTTAGCTTTAGGTGAGTTGTCTCAGATTTCACCATGTGAAGCAGACCTGCATGAGCTATGCTTATCTGTCTAAGCTGAAAAATCATGAGCAAATATATTTTTGCCATTTGAAGGAATTGATTGTGATGATTTGTTATGTAACAATAGACCAGTGAAAATGTGAATATTCCGTGTAGGAATAGGGGGAGTAGACAGTTAAGATACAATGATAAAGGACATTCCAGAGGGAAGAGTGGAAATGAAGGCATAGAAACATGAAACTACTCTATATGCCTGAATACATTCCAGCAGCCTATTAGTCAAAGAGGTTAGTGATAAGATGATTAACTTGAAAAGGCTGTTTTTTTTTAAAAAAAGTAAATTTTCTAGGAGTAAAGAGATGATATCTCATCTCTGAAAATTTAATTGCTAAGATTGCTGCTGATATCACAACAGTTGACAGAAATACTGTATCTTGCCAGTAACATGTTTTTGCATGTGTGTGCAAATAATGTAAAACATCCAGTTCAGCAGGGATCATAAAGTGTAAAGTGTGGCCTAAAGACTAAACTTTTGGTCCAGTTTGTTGTGCGACTACAAGCAAGTTACTTAAATTTACTGGGCTGCAGTATGTTTTAATCCATAAAATAAGGGAATTAAAATAAATTGTCCTTAAAACCTTAAAGGATCTTTGAGCTCTAAGATTTGAAATCCATATGGGTAACACATGACTCTATATCTAATATAACCGGTTATTTTTTTCTTCTCTAAACTACGATCTTTGACTTAACTGGTAACTTGAACTGGTTTGTCCAGCATTGGGAGAGAGGCAAAACTATTGGGCTGTTTTTCTCCATACATTCTTGTTTGTTTCACATTATAAATGAATTCACTCTAAGGCACATCTGTCCTGAGAACTTCCAGGTGTTCAGGTGAGGTGGGATGGAGAAAAATGAAGTAACATGGATTTGCATTCTAAAATGTTATCTTGAAAACTAATAAATCTAACCTTTCTAGGCGGATGTATGGAGTTAAAAGTACTAATTGATCATGTTGGCACGAAGGTGTTGTTCATTCTGCAAAGGCCACATTAATTCAAATTGATGTGATTCAAATTAACCTTAATCAGCTTCTACACAGACAGCGATTCCATTACAGGATATATTGCAATTAGACTTCTCCTGTCTTTATCTGCCCCATGGCCTTATGAAAGGGTTTGAAATTTTTATTTTGCCTCTTTTGATGTAAAAAAAAAAAAGTTATAATAACCATTCATTTACACATATCTTGTTATCATTGCTAGCTTAAGGATTGACTTTTTGCCTGTTTACTTTTTGGTTCTGTTTACTCCAAAAATATCAAAATACTTGGGTTAGTGTGACCTACATAAATCTTAGACATGTTTTCTTTACCTGAATGATAGGTTGCTATATTAGAAGACAAGTAAGCAATAAAGTGTACCAGCTCTCATTTTATATTAATAAACTAAATGCACTATGTTTAGGGAGTCCACGTAATTAAGAAATGTATAAACTTGAACATAAATAGTAATATGGGATAAATACATCTTTGAAAACATGAGTGTGAATGGGTTAAGATGTATATGGCCTTAAAGAAGCATATTTATTTCAATTTAATTATATAAAACAGATAATATTTTATATCATTCTATTTTGTTCTTACAGTAATGTTCTTGTAGTAATTTTGGAAGTGGATACTTTTCCTGAGAATACTAAAGTTTTCTTTCTGAAAAAGAGAAAAATGGAGGAGAAGAAACAAACTGCTCTTAAATCTTCTTCCATGATCATTGCATGAAGGTTAAGTTATGGGCCCCAAAAGTGGGCTAGCCTCATTTGGATAATACTCCATCCTAGGCAGTATGATTTTGAATAAGTTGCTGAGACTTTCTGTGCCTCCATTTGTAAATGGTATAGTAATACCTAGTTTATGGAATTGTTGTTAGAATGACATAAGTGCAAGTATGTATATTTTCATTTTCTCTATAAACTGGTTTTCTACAAATTACAAAGCAACAACTAACCAAGTTAGTTGAAATTGAGTACTTTGTTCAAATAATAGGTATCTGGTATTTATAAATCAAAATTGAAAATCATAGTACATAAAAATTCATATATGTAGGTCAACAAATATAGTAATTTAAGACACCTTTTCCTTTGGTCTATGTGTCTGTTTCTGTACCAGTGCCATGATGTTTTTGTTACCGTAGCCCTGTAGAATAGTTTGAAGTTGGGTAATGTGATGCCTCCAACTTTGTTCTTTTTGCATAGAATTGCCTTGGATATTTGGGCTCTTTTTTGGTTCCATGTGCGTTGTAAAATAGTTTCTTTTCCTAGTTCTGTGAAGAATGTAATTGATAGTTTGATAGGAATAGCATTAAATGTATAAATTGCTTTGGGTAGTAGAGCCATTTTAATGATAGTGATTTTACTTATCCATAAGCACGGGATATTTTTCCATTTGTGTTATCTCTGATTTCTTTCAGCAGTGTTTTGTAATTCATATTGCAGAGACCTTTTGCATTATTTCTGGGTATTTAATTCTTTCTGGAGCTACTATGAATGGCAGTGCATTCCTGATTTGTCTCTTGACTGTTGTTGGTGTACAGGAATACTAGTACTTTTTGCACATTGATTTTGTATCCTGAAACTTACCGGAGTTGTTTATCAGCTTAACAAGCTTTTAGGCCAAGACTGCGGGATTTCCCAGATATAGAAAGTTGTTGTCTAGTTGTTGTCTAAAAAGAGGGATAGATTGACTTCTTCTCTTTCTATTTGGATGCACTTTATTTCTTTCTCTTGCCTGGCAGCTCTGACAAGAAATTTCATAGCTATGTTGAATAGCAGTGGTAACAATAGAGTGCCCAGAAATAAAGCTGCATACCTACAACCTCCTGGTCTTCAATGAAGTTGCCAAAAAAAAAAAAAACAAAAAAAATAGGGAAATGATTCCCTATTCAATAAATGGTGCTGAGATAACTGGCTAACCATATGCAGAAGACTGAAACTGAACCCCTTCCTTATACCATATGCAAAAATAAATTCAAGATGGATTAAAGAGTTAAATATAAAACCCAAAAGTGTAAAAACTCTTAAAGACAACATAGGAAATACTATCTGGGACATAGAAACAGGCAAATATTTCATGACAAAGATGCCAAAAGCAATCATAACAAAAACAAAAATTGGCAAATGGGATCTAATTAAACTTAAGAGTTTCTGCATAGCAAAATAGACTATTAACAAAACAGACCTACAGAATGGGAGCAATTTTTTTGCAAACTATGCATCTGTCAAAGGTGTAGTATCTAGAATCTGTGAAGAACTTAAACAGATGTCCAAAAAAAAAAAAAAAAAAAAAAAAAGAACAACCCTATTAAAAAGTGGGCAAAAGACATGAACAGAGACTTTTCTAAAAAAGACATATATGTGCCTAACAAGCATATGAAAAAAAGCTCAGTATCACTGATCATTAGGGAAATGCAAATCAAAACCACAGTGAGATACCATCTCACACCAGTCAGAATGGCTATTATTAATAAGTAAAAACATAACAGACGCTGGCAAGGTTGTGGAGAAAAGGGAACACTTATACACTGTCAGTGGAAGTGTAAATTAGTTCAATCATTGTGGGAAGCACTATGGTGATTCCCCAAAGAATCACCATTCAGCTCAGCAATCCCATTGCTAGGTATATAACCAGAGGAATAGAAATTATTCTATTATAAAGACATATGAAAGCCAAAGTTCACTGCAGCACTATCTATTCACAATAGCAAAGACATGGAACCAGTCTAAATCTCCATCAATGACAGATTCAATAAAAAAAATGTGGTACATATACACCATGTAATACTATCCAGCCATATAAAAGAACAAGATCATGTCTTTAGCAGGAACATGGATGGAGCTAGAGGCCATAATCCTTAGCAAACTAACAAGAGAACAAAAACTCAAATACTGCATGTTTTCACTTGTAAGTGGGAGCTAAATGATGAGAACTCATGAACAAAAAGAAGGGAACAACAGACACTGTGGCCTTTTGGCCAGTGGAGGTTGGGAGGAGGGAGAGGAGCAGAAAGAAACAACTACTGCGTACTAGGCTTGGTACCTGGTTAACAAAATAATCTGTACACCAATCCTGTATGGCATGAGTTTACCTATGTGACAAAGTTTCACATGTATCCTCAAACCTAAAACAAAAGTTAAAAAAAGAGATACATTTAGGTGTTGTGTAACACATCCCTTTCATTGTATAGAATACATTTTCATAAACGAAGGCCACTGAAAGTTATTGAACTTCTGTAAGTAGCGTGGGGAAACAATCAAATATATGAGATTTAAAGAGACCAACTTCCTGCTATGTAGAGAAAAAAATGGGAGTCAGCTGGGGAACAAGGGAGCAGGGAAGCATTTGTGGCTCTTACAGTCATCCATCTGCCAAGGGTGGTAGCAAAAAACATGCACAGCAGAAAGGGATACATTTTGCAAATGGACTGGCATGTAAATAAGTAACCTAATTCCGTACTGCCTTGCAAGAACAAGGCTCACCAACTATTGCAAGATTCTATTTTAAAGAGTGGTGTAAAGGACATTGGAGACTCAGAAGCATGGAGCATTGGAGCAGGGTGAGGGATGAAAAACTACCTATTGGGTACAATGTACACTCTTCAGGTGATGGGTACACTAAAATCCCATATTTTATCCATGTAATCAAAAAATCACTTGCACCCTTCAAGCCATCGAGATAAAAAAGTCTGGCTTGGTGTGGTGGCTCATGCTTGTAATCCCAGCACTTCGGGAGGCTGAGGCAGGAGGATTGCTTGAGACCAGGAGTTTGAGACCAGTTTGGCCAATGTGGCAAAACCCCGTCTCTACTAAAAATACGAAAATTAGCTGGGTGTGATGGCATGTGCCTGTAATGCCAGCTACCTGGGAGGCTGAAAGCAGGAGAATCACTTGAACATGGGATCGTGGCACTGCACTTGAGCCTGGGAAACAGGGTGAGTGAAACTCCATCTCAAAAAAATGAATAAATATATAAAAATACAAATAAATAGATAAATAAAAAAGTTTCAAAAATTAATAGCCTCATGTAAATTTTATAATATCTAGAGTTTTAGTTTTGCACATTCTTAATATGCTTATCTCCCCATGATGTGAAACATTAGAAAGGTGAATAGTCAATGTTTCATAAATTTCTTGTTTGTAAAGTACTACATTTTATTTAGCATAGTATAGTTTAGTATTTTATAGGCAGTTTACTTTTGTAAGATATAAATATGTCCTTTAATGTTTTTAAGACACTGGAATAAAGCCTAACCTTGATATTTCACTCTTAATTTGTTAAGTGAATAACTACTGAGAAAGATATAGGGGAACTATGAACAGAATTTGTAACTTTAAGGACATAGTAATTTCGGTGATGAAAGTCCATGGGAGTTTGTAACTGAAGTAGATGATGTCTTCGGAGTTGCAGAGTTCAATGAATAAGAAATAAATCATTGGCTATCTTACCCATGTGGACAGCACAGTTAGCAAGAATGAGATGAGACTTATATTGAAAGGGAACACTGCCAGTTACATGCCATTTCACTAGTGAAATGAAGAGTGCCTAAGGTGGGAGAGAGGCTTTAGTTAGATGGCCCAAACATCCTCCACTTTGAGGGATACAGAAAAAGCACTGTGTTCCAGGGAGAATCAGATTTAAGTTAAAGTCTGAAGGTGAAAGTACCACAAAGTAAGAGTAACGAGGATGCAGGGCCGAGGTAACCATGGAACAGGGACTTGATGGTAAGACTAGGAAGAATCTAATAAGATTATATATATATATATAAATATATATATATATACACACACACACACAAAATATATATAGTCTGTCAGTGTGCTATGGGCTAAATTGTGTGCCCTGAAATGTATATGTTAAAATCTTAACACTCATTACCTCAGGATGTGACTGTATTTGAAGATAATATATTTAGAGAGGACATTAAGGTTAAATTAGGTCATTGGTGTGGGCCCTAATCCAATGGGACTAGTGTCCTTATAAGAAGAGGAGATTAGGATACACACACACGGAGAAAAGATCGTGTGAAGATACATGGAAAATATAATTATTTACAAGGAGACAGGTCTTCAGAAGAAACTAACCCTACTGGCATCTTGATCTTGGACTTCTAGCCTCTAGAACTGTGAGAAAATAGCTCCTCAGTGGGGCAGTACTTTTTATGGCAGCCCTAGAAAATGAATACACAACATAACAAATGCTTTTTGTTCATGAGATGTTTATACACATCCCGTTTTACAACAGTGATCTCTCTGCACCTCTCAATCAGCTGCATTCAGGTCTGTACATGCGAACGAGACTCACTGTGTAGCAGGAATCAACAACTGGAGAATAGTCACTAAGCATACATTTAAAAATTTGCCTCTTTTTAGTTTTCCTTTGATTAAGCAAAACATGTCTACTTGAAAATGGTCTGGAAAGAGTTCTCTTCTAATAACTTTGTGCTTCTCTGGATTTCTTCTGGCACCATGATTTTCTAGTTTTGCATTCAACCTAATTTAACCTAACATGGTGCCTCATGCATAGTAGGTACTAAATAAGTGATTAGTGAATGGGTGCTTGAATGAATATATGCCACGACAATTTTCATAAACTAGAGCACAAGATAAAAGATATTAACATTTTCTCACTTATTTCCAAACTGCATGTTTCATTGAAGCTTGTTACTTTTCACTCTTTTCTAGATTATTTGCCTCTCCCATTGTGCCAGTCTTCATCATAGCAAGGAGTTGGAGTTTTAATTAAATGAAAAAGAGCATGTCAAGCCAAATCTTCTACAATTAATTGCATGTGGCACACCATTCAAAAGTGTACATAATACATTCAGCAAATAAACATGAAAATTAATTATAAAAACAACTGCCATCAAATTCAATTACATCATAGCCTACTTAAGTGATGGAATCAAAACTATAATACATATTTACAAATTAACAAAAATTTATATAATAATAGCATAGAAATATTTTAGACAACAAAAAGACAAGGAAAATGAAAATGACTACATTTGACATAAATTAGGAGAGATAATCATCCACTAAATATTTTTCAGATTCTTTTTCTAAAAGTAAATAATTTGCAGTTTACAGTAAAAATTTTCAATGGTAGTTTGGGTTAAAAAGAAGTATTCAAACACAAACAAGGAAACAAACATACAAAAGCAACATACTAGCAAATGATATAAATTCTTTAATAATTTTTCAAATAAAATTTGACTTCAAGAGAGCTATAGTTTTTCTTGGTAGAGCTTCTAGTAATTTCTTGTGACCTACTCAATTTGGTCAATAAATAAAGAATCTGCTATAAAACTTATGTTTATGTAGTGTGCATGTGTATGTATGGGTTATATTTAAATTTAAACAGCATATATATAAGCATGTATGTGTGTGTGTGTATATATATATCTCCTGTGCGTGTGTGTGTGTGTGTGTGTGTACATATATATTAAGTGCAGTTCAATAGGACTTTCTATGATGAGGACTATTGAGCACTTAAAATGTGCCTAGTGTAGCTGAGTAACTGAAATTTTAATTTAATTTAAATCAACCAAAATTCGAATTTAAATAACAGATAGAGTTCATGAATATCATATTGGAGAGCAAAGCTTATCTATAAATTGGTGTATGTAATTATGTATAAAATGTACATAAATAATCTAAATTTATGTTGGTTTTTTTTTTTTTTTTTTTTTTTTGAGACGGAGTCTTGCGCTGTCGCCCAGGCTGGAGTGCAGTGGCGCAATCTCGGCTCACTGCAAGCTCCGCCTCCCGGGTTCACGCCATTCTCCTGCCTCAGCCTCCTGAGTAGCTGGGACTACAGGCGCCCACCACCGCGCCCAGCTAATTTTTTGTATTTTTAGTAGAGACGGGGTTTCACTGTGGTCTCGATCTCCTGACCTTGTGATCCGCCTGCCTCGGCCTCCCAAAGTGCTGGGATTACAGGCGTGAGCCACCGCGCCCGGCCTATGTTGGTATTTTATATATAATGTACAGGTATATGCTTATATGTATATGTGCATATATATATATATATATATATATATATATATATTTAATGATACTAAACAGTATAATAGCAGGTTCATATTACAACAGAATAAGGCAAGTCCAGGTTCAACTGCTCACCACTTAAAAGCCAAACACAAGAGGAGATAATGAGTGAGAAAATAAAGCAGTTTTATTCAGAAAGCCAGCAAACCAAGAAGATGGCGGACTAGTATATTAAAATACCATCTTAAGTCAGAACAAATTTTAGGCTTTTTTAATGTTAAGGTTAGCAGGGGGAAGAAGAACGCGTTGGGAGCAAGAGGTGATTGACAACCACAGACATCTGGGCACCAGGGAGGGTCTGAGGAGGCCGGGAACATTTTTGCCCTTGGTCGGGTCATAATGCTCCTGTAAGTCTTTCCCAAAACATAGTTGTTTATATACTTCTCCTTTAATCTTAGAGTTAGTTTTAAAAATTACATGATGACTGTTTTTACATATTAGTGCTCTACAATTATACTAGCCTACCTGCAGAAATGAGTAAAGGCCCCTTAAACAAAAATAGAGTGAGTTACTTTGCTGTTTCACTGTTACAAAATCTTACAAAACTTACAATTGAAAAATTGAAATATTTAAATCTTCTATTATCAAATTTGTTGAGTTTAATCTCCCTAGGATTAAGTTAGTTTGTTAAACAAGTAAATAATTAGACAAAAAGCAGGTGAGGCCAAGCAAATTCTAGGTCTGCTGCTTTCTGTAGATTCTAATAAAATGAAACATCTAACAAGCCTCAATTTTGAAATCGTATGTTTCTGTTTAAGATAAACATGGACACATATAAATAAGAATTTCCACAACAAAATTAATCTTCACTTTTTAATCTCATTACTAAATATTTGGATAAAAAATATTTAACAAAATTGGTAGAATTACCAAATTTGTGTACTTCTGCTTCTAGAAATAACAAGTAAAAGAAATTTTTGAAGTATTTGCCTAGATGGAACCCTAAATGTGAAAGAATCTCTACCATCTGGATAACATTAAATAATTAATTTAGAACTCTTGCCTCAATTTACAAGATAAGAGGCAAATAGACAAATTTAACTTTAAAGACAATAATCAAGGTAATCAAACAGATGAATATGTCTGCTCTGTAAAAGAAATGTGTAATACCTATGCAGTGCCTTTGCTAGTATGATGATATAGCTTGATGAAAATTAGCCAACAACAATATTTCAAATGTAAAATAAACAATGCCTCTCATAAACCATTAAATTAGTGTTTGCCTTGCATTTTTGTACAGTTTCCAAGGCCATATATCCAAACCCAAATTTAAAACTAAAACACATAAATATAAAGCATTTTTTTCTGCAAAAAGATGATATTTAAGAAACACAACACAACAGGATGTGAATGATGATGTAATAATTCACATCCTTTGCATGGTTAGACATAAGAGCATACTGAGCTCCATTTAATGCACAAGGTGTGAATTATTACCCCATAATTCACACACAGAATAGTTTATTGTGCTTATAAACAAGTCCCTCTATAATTTTTTATTAAAAAGAGCTAAATGTTCAATTGTAGTATGTTTTTAAAAGGATATGTGAAGAAACAATGAGAATGTGAATTAGAATAACATTAGATGTCTTGAATTTTAAACACAGTACTTTAACCAAAAAAATCAAAATGCATTTTCTTTTTTTTGCCTTTCTTGACTGATGTTCAGACACAGCAGGTAATTCAGCAGCCAAGTCAGTTTATGCGATAGTTACCAGAGATCCCCTTAGAATCATCCCTTTTTTTTCACCATTCACCTCCCCTGCTAGGTCTTTTACCATTGCTTCAGAGCTATATAACCCTCTGAAGTTTCACTTATACATTTTAAAGCCTGTCAGTTTATTTCTTGTGCACAGGAAAATCATAAAAGCCTCCTAGCTCTCTTCTATCAAGTTCTAGATAGCATGAAGCTGAAGTAGGTGTTTACCTTTGAACTTGGGATTCTTGGAAATTCTCTTGATTGTGAGCAGTTAACTCCACTGAAAAACAAGCTATCTGCAACTGATTCTCACAGCTAGCTGTTAAGAAATTTGGTTTATAGTGGGATTTAATGGGCTTCTTTAGATATGGGTCTGTATTAAAAAGTGGAGCTCCATTTGGATAGTAAGCAGAGGTTAAACAGAAATCTTATTGAGCAATGGCTTGGAGAAATTGCTCAGACAATTCTGGAAAACTTCCCCCAAATTTTCTTTCTTTAACTTTTATTTAAGTTCAGGGCTACATGTGCAGGATTGTTAAATAGGTAAAGTTGTGCCATGGGGGTTTGTTATACAGATTTCTTCGTCATCCAAGTATTAAGCCTAGGACCCCATATTTTTACGGATCCTCTCCCTCCCCCCACCCTCCACCCTCTGAAAGGCCCCAGTGGGTGTTG
This sequence comes from Theropithecus gelada, assembly GCF_003255815.1. Lineage (NCBI taxonomy): Eukaryota > Metazoa > Chordata > Mammalia > Primates > Cercopithecidae > Theropithecus > Theropithecus gelada. The sequence continues at coordinate 131,490,540 of NC_037672.1, read as the reverse complement.
TTCCCCCTATGTTGTATTATCATGTCATAATGTAGCTCCCACTAATAAGTGACAGCATGTGGTATTTGGTTTTCTGTTCCTTCATTAGTTTGTAAAGGATATTGGCCCCCAGCACCATCAATGTCCCTGCAAAAGACAGGATCTTGTTATATTTTTATGGCTGCATAGTATTTCATGGTATATATGTACCACATTTCCTTCATTCAGTCTACTATTGATGGGCATTTAGGTTGATTCTGTCTTTGTTATTGTGAATAGTGCTGCAACAAATATGCAGGTGCATGTGTCTTTGTAATTCAATGATTTATATTCTTTCAGGTGTATACACAATAATGGGATTGCTGGGTCGATGGTATTTCTATCTTTAAGTCTCTGAGGAATCACCTCACTGTCTTTTACTCTGGTTGAACTAATTTACACTCTTACCAAAAGTGCATAAGCATTCATGTTTCTTCACAACCTTGCCAGCAGCTGTTATTTTTTGACTTTTTATTAATAGCCATTCTGACTGGTGTGAGATGATATCTAATTGTGGTTTTCATTTGCATTTCTCTAATTATCAGTGATTTTGAGCTTTTTTCCCTGTTTGTTGGCTGTATGTATGTCTTCTTTGGAGAAGTTTCTGTTCACGTTCTTTGCCCACTCTTTAATGGGGTTGTTTTCTTCTTGTATATTTGTTAAGTTCCTTATAGGTGTTGGATATTAGACCTTTGTTGGAAGTGTAGTTTGCAAAAATTTGCTCCCATTATGTAGGTTTGTCTATTCACTCTGTTGATAGTTTCTTTTTCTGTGCAGAAGTTCTTTAGTTTAATTAGACCCCATTTGTCAATTTTTGCTTTTGATGCAATTGCTTTCAGTGTCTTCATCATGCAATCTTTGCCTCTGCCTATGTCCTGAATGATATTACCTAGGTTGTCTTCCAGGGTTTTTATAGTTTAGGGTTTCACATTTAATCCTTTCATCCATCTTGAGTTTATTTTTGTATACGGTGTAAGGAAGGAGTTCAGTTTGAATCTTTTGCATAAAGCTAGCCAGTTATCTCAGCACCATTTATTGAATAAAGAATCCTTTCCCCATTGCTTATTTTTGTCAGGTCTGTTGAGGATCAGATAGGCAGTAGGTTGTAGGTGTGTGAACTTATTTCTGGGCTCTCTATTCTGTTCCATTGGTTGATGTGCCTGTTTTTGTATCAGTACTATACAGTTTTTGTTACTGTAGCCCTGAATTACAGTTTGAAGTCAGGTAGCATGATGCCTCTAGCTTTGTTCTTTTTATTTAAGATTGTCTTGGCTATTCAGGCTCTTTTTTGGTTTCATATGAATTTTAATATAGTTTTGTATGGTTCCATAAAGAATGTCAATGATAGTTTAATAGGGATAGCATTGAATCTATAAATTGCTTTGGGAAGCATGGCCATTTTTTCGATATTTATTCTTCTTATACATGAACGTGGCATGTTTTTCATTTGTTTATGTTATCTCTGATTTCTTTCAATAATGTTTTGTAGTACTCCTTGTAGAGATCTTTCACCCTCCCTAGTTAGCTATATTCCCACATACTTTATTCTTTTTCTGGCAATTGTGAATGGGATTGTGCTCCTGACTTGTCTCTCAGCTTCACTGTGGCTGCTGTATAGTAAAGCTAGACATTTTTACACAATGATTTTATATCCTGATACTTTGCTGAAGTTGTTTATTAACTTATGAAGCTTTTAGGCTGAGGCGATGGGATTTTCTAGATACAGGATCATGTCATCTGCAAACAGAGATAGTTTAACTTCCTCCTTTCCTATTTGTATACTCTTTATTATTATTATTATTATTATTTTTCTCACCTGATTGCGCTGGAGCAGAGTTCCAATACTATGGTTGAATAGGAGTGGTGAGAGAGGGCATCCTTGTCTTTTGCCAAGAATGTTTCCAGTTTTTGCCCATGCAGTTGGATTTTGGCTGGGGATTTGTCATAGATGGCTCTTATTATTTTGAGGTATGCTCATTCAATAGCTAGTGTATTGAGAGTTTTTAACATGAAGAGGTACTGAATTTTATCAAAAGCCTTTGTTGCATCTATGGAGAAAATCTTTTTGATGTGCTTTTTGTTGTGCTACTGGATTTGGTTTACCTGTATTTTATTGAGGATTTTTGCATTGATGTTCATCAAGAATATTGGCCTGAAGTTCTCTTTTTTTGTTGGATCTTTGTTAGATTTTGATATCGGGATGATGCTTGCCTTGTAGAATGAGTTAAGGAGGAGTTCCTTCTACTGAATTTTTTGGAATATTTTCAGCAGGAGTGATATCAGCTCTACTTTGTACATCAGGTAGAATCCCTCTGGTCCTGGGATTTTTTTTTGGTTGGTAGGCTATTTATTACTTATTCAACTTCAGAGTTTGATTTGGTCTGTTCAGTAATTTAATTTCTTCCTGGCTTAGTCTTGGGAGAGTGTATGTGTCCAGGAATTTATGTGTTTGTATTCAATTTTCTAGTTTATGTGCGGAGAGGTCTTAATAGTATTCTCTGATGGCTGTTCATATTTTATGGGGTCAATGATAATATCCCTTGTCATTTTTGGTTGTGTTTATTTGAATCTTCTCTCTTTTCTTCTTTATTAGTCTAGCCAGTTGTCTGTTTTATTAATTTTTTTCTAAAAACCACCTTCTGAATTTGTTGATCTTTTGAAGGGTTTTTGTGTCTCTGTCTTCTTCAGTTCAGCTCTGATTTTGGTTATTTGTTGTCTTCTGCAAGCTTAGGGATTTGTTTGCTCTTGGTTCTCAAGTTCCTTTAGTTGTGATTTTAGGTTGTTAAGTTGAGATCTTTCTAACTTTTTAATGTGGCCATTTAGTGCTATAAACTTCCCTCCTAAAACTGTATTGGCTGTGTTCCAGAGATTCTGGTATGTTGTATCTTTTTTTTTCTGATTAATTTCAAAGAACTTCTTGATTTCTGTCTTAATTTCATTATTTACCCAAAAGTCATTCAAGAGGAGGTTATTCAATTTGCATGCTTTATTAGCATGTGGAATATTTTGGAACAATTCCAAAAATGCTCCTTTTGTGTGTGGTGTTTTATGTTTTGCATTTTCATTATGACAAAATATACATGACATAAAATATAGCATTTAAAAAATTACTAAATATATATTTAAATGGCATTAAGTACATTCAGAATGTTGTGCAACCATCACCATTATATATTTCCAGAACTTTTATATCATTCCAAACAGAAACTCTGTATCCTTTAAACAATAACTGCCCATTCCTCCTTCCCCAAATCCTTGGTAACCACTATTTCACTTTCTGTCCCTATTAATCCCCCCCCCCTTTTTTTTTTAATGGTTTGTGGGACTATACAATTCAGGGTGGGCATTGGAGAAAAAAATATTCGTTAGTCTTCCTGACTATTGATAGCTAAGGCCTAAACTGTTCTTTAAAGAATATTGATTGAAATTGTTAATATTGATATGTACTTGTAAAACCTAAACTTAATGAGATATTAATAGCTCCAAGTAATTTCTACTTGTTAGTTTCACTAGGAATATTTTTCTACTATTGGTGGGCAATATTATAACAAAAATTGGATGAATTATACTCTATAGGTTTCAATTATTTGAGGGATTGCTATGCAAATTTTTCATACTAGGGAACTAGACTAATATTAAGGGGAGTATGATTTGAACAGGAATACATAATACAAAGTTTAACTCTCCTTTGTTACCTGAAATCAATGTGATTCTTTTGAGAGTTATTTTGCTACTGTCTTACAGATTTTTTTAAAAGGACAGACCCATTTGGATATATTCTTTTTTTTTTTTTTTTTTAAGAGAGAGAGGGACTTGCTCTATTACCCAGGCTAGAATGGAGTGACATGATCATAGCTCACTGTAACCAGCTCCTGAATTTGTTGATCTTTTGAAGGGTTTTTGTGTCTCTATCTTCTTCAGTTCAGCTCTGATTTTGGTTATTTGTTGTCTTCTGCTATCTTAGGGGTTTGTTGGCTCTTAGTTCTCAAGTTCTTTTAGTTGTGATTTAGGCTCAAGCAACTCTCCCACATTTGCTTCCCAAAGCACTGAGATTACAAGTATGAGCCAATGTGCTCAGCTTCCACTTGGACATATTTTCTAATAGCCATATCATTTATATAAGTTTATATATCAGATGGACTCTTCCTATCTTCATATTTTTACCACTCAACTAATATTTTAAAATGATGTTTTTAGTCATTAAATATTATCCAGAATAATCTCAAAATATGAGAAAATGAGTTTCCAATTTTTATTAGGTTTTTATATGTTACTATTATTTCAGTCAATGAAAGTCTGCTTTGTACTGTTTCCGAGTTTTCTAGTATTCCATGGTATTGAAAAAAATCATGGTATTAACAATTTAAATAATTTCTTTTGCATGAATACATCTGCCAGTAAAGCTATCTATAAAATTATCACTTCTGTTATTGCATTCTTTAGTTTCAAGATTTCTATTCGGTTCTTTTTACAGTTTCCATTTTTTTTATTAAACTTATTTTACCCATGCATTGTTTTCCTAATTTTATTTAGTTGTCTATCTGTTTTGAGCATCTTATTCAGCTTCTTTAAGATGATTATTTTGTTTTTTGACAATTCATAGATCTGTAGTTCTATAGAGATCTAGTAGAAGTGGGCTGCTAGGATTTTATTGCTTTCCTTTGGTTGTGTGACAGTGGCCTGAATTTTTATAATCTGCGTAGGCTTGCATTTGTGTCTGTGCATTTGAAGGAGCAAACACCTCTTCCAATCTTTACAGACTGGTATTGGTGGGTAAAGATCTTTTGGGTCCATAGGCTGATGGGATTACCTCCAGAATAGGGGTCTTATAGGATTGAAGCCAGTTCACATGGCTACTGCTGAGTCTGCAGTGAGGTCCACAGGCCTGTTACCAGGGGTTTGAAGTGGGGTGGATCCTGCCTGGTAGCTGGATGTACTAGATTAGGCTTCTTGGTACATCACTTCAAATGTAGATTAGGTTTCATAAATACTAGCCAAAAACACAAAATTATTGTGTTATGTGATCAGATAAGGAAACTCATATTTTTTAAAGTCCTTTTAAGATAACATTTCTATATCTTGATAAAATGTATGAATAGAGTTGAAATTCCAACTCCAGTGAAAACACTTTTCAGCCTCGATGTCTGCTTAGTAAAGCAAGAATTCATAAGCATACTCTGACGATGTATGAACTAATTTATGTAAAGTCCTTGGAACATTATATAGATGTTCCTAGCACATAGGAGGTACATATATTTTCTAACAGCCATATAACTTTTCTAACTTGATTTTTATGGTGTATAACTTTGATTATTTTTATCTTTATATTAATATCATCCTACTAAAGTATTTTAAAATTAAATATCAAAAATGATCTCAAATATGAACAAATAGTTTCAAGTTTTTATTAGGATTTCATAGATACTTTTATTTTAGTCAATTAAAATATTTATATTTGTTTTGTTCTTTATATAAATATTATCTATCACCATCATCATCACTGTAGACTCTTCTAATTTGGTTATCTATTATATATTATTATGATTAACTTCTTGAATTTTCCCTTTAGTTTTCTTTTCAAGTTTAAGACAATAGCCTTTTAAACCAAAATATATTTGAATATTTGCCTTGGGAAAACTGTACCTTATCTTGATATTTGGCTGTTTTTAAGTTTGGATGAGGCTGGTGTTAGGTTACACACAATTAGATTTAAAACAAAATAGTCATTTACTGAGTAATACTTATTGATATAAAAAAAAAAGTCACTAACTTCCATGTTGCCTTTTTAAAAATGTGCTGGCATTAATCCATGTAGCTGTTCTCTTCTGCACCTAGATCTTTCTGAACATTAAATCTTAGATGTTCCACAAGCAACTTAACTTCAAAATCTATAAAAATTACATACTGTGTATCATCCCTTCTCCTCCAGACCTAAAAACCTGCCATTCTGTTTTATTCTTAACTAAACCAGAGGTAGATCTAAGGCTGTTACATATCCCACATTCTATGGAAATCATCACTATCTCCTTTCCATTTAGTCATGATGTTCCCCTGTTTCCACCTCTGAAATACCCCTAGCCATTCTCCATAATGCCATTCTGGATATGTTTTGGTTATACTTTCAATAATTCCTTATTAGACAAGATTTTCTTAATTATTTTCCCATTTCACAGAGTATATATTCCTACTTTTTCAGAAAACTGAGTTTATTATGCCTTATTCACCTTACTCATATTTTATAAAACAAAGCCTGCTAGGAACTATGCTAAGTGCCAACTAAATGATTATTAACATTGAATATGATATTCTCATGATATTTACTTTTTGAAATAGGAAAGAATAATTTCCAATGAATATATATTTTAATTAAAATGATAGTCAAATTTAGATTGGAATCTTTTGAAAGCAAAGCAAGTCTAATTCAACATGCAGTCTATTTTCCCCCAGTAATATCCACCCTTAAAATAAGTAAGTCATGGCTATTGCTTCTATCTGTTAAGTATATATTTAGTAAAACATTATAGTATCTAGTACAGTTTTATAGCATTCTTTTATGTGCAAGACTTTTACTCACAAATCTCTAGGCCTTAAAAATTAAGACAAAGTCTCTGAAATGACAAATAATTAGTTCTCAAGCAACTGGACAGAAGTAAATAATTCGTGAAGTTAGAAACCCAAAAAGATGTTCATTTGAGCCTAGTTATTTTAGAAGTGTTTGTGTAAATTCCATTACTTATTTTTAACTGTATGTTTCAGTAGAAATCGATGTTTTTTCTTTTAATTATTTGAAAGCTGTGGTCAAACTGAAATTTTTGCAAGGTCTTTATCTTTGATCTATTTTTTAAAAATGTTGAGGATAGGGATATGTACGTCTTTGAAAGCTCCCAGAGAACCTATTTTATGATGAAAATTATTAAAAACAAAACATTATTGGTCAAAATCACTATATTATGCTTCATATAGAAACATTGAAATAGACCCTAGTGAGTTCCCAGCTATAAATTAAATACAAAACACATGGTAGGTTATTTTGCAAGAATATCTAACGTGTCATAGACTTCTATTATTTTACAGTAATTATAAGTACTTTGAAAATTGATACCAAAGTCCATTTAAAACCAGAATATCTCTGTCTCTCAAATTGTTTAATAAAGCATTGAAAATGAGTTATTCTATCTTTTTTGAAAAAAGATTAATTAAAATATAATAAGGAAGTTAAATGAAACTTATTTTCCCAATTGAAACAATGCAATTAAAAACAATGTTTTTCTCATTTATAGTCTTATGCAATATAGGCAAGAACAATGTTTTGTAGTAGAAGTTATTAGAAAATTTGTCCTGGTTAAATGGAGATGTCTTTCTATAACGTATTAAAACCATTTTAAAACACTATATTGCCAGACTGATTCTAAATTACATGTAGCAAAATCAATATATTGAATAATTCATGAAAGACTTAACCAATATTTTATTTTACACAATTATGGTATATTAACATTGGAATATTAGCACTAACCAAGCTAAAATTTTACAACTAATCAATGCCTTGTTTTATATTTCATTTTTCTAAATTAACGTATATTTCTCATTCAGTGTTTTGTCTGTTGCATAAGAAGTTCATAAGAGTCATTCAGCTTAAAAAAATCATAGTGTGAATGTGCTAGCTTGAAGTTTCCTTTTCCTTGTTTTCTCTGAAAATGTATACTATATTTTAGATAGGGAAATTCTTAGGTTTTATTATTGGATACGTGTCTTTTAACACATTTAAAGTAATCTGTCAGTAAGTTACTATAAAAATAAATGTAAAGAAGAATAAACAGTCTCTAGCAAAGTGTTTATGCTCTTATCTATTTTTAATTCACATCCATTATTACTACATTTTGAAGTCTGAAATAAATTATTTTCCCTGTAGCACAACCCTTTGGTTGAGAGCAGGAAAAGGAATTACTGAGAAAGTCTGATGAGGATTATTGAGGAAACACAAATACTAATTGCTTATGTTTTCATTACTTTGTTCATGTTCAGTTAACAATATCTCAAAAGAAACTTCACTTTTGTTAAAGAAGGACTTTGAAATTCTACTGAAACTGCTATTTCTAACTGAAATATTTTGAAATTTTTAATGTAAGGTAGTCTGGAGCAATGTGTTTGTATAATGTTGTCTCATTCCCTTCTTTCAAATGTAATATGTATGTGCTCTAACACAGACTGAACCTATAATCTTAAGTGATCTAAGATTTAGAATAACATTTATTTGCTATGATTTTAGTTGTTTCCTGAAATCCTAATAATAGTCACTCATAGCATTTTATATTAGCAACATATAGAAATTTTTCTGAAAGTAGTGCAAAGAATAGTCAATGGATTTGTCATTTAATTAATTTTCCCTCATTTTTCTCCAACTAGAGCACTTGGTTATTCTTTATGTGAAGTGGGACGATTTCTACCTTCAGGTCTTTGCTCTTGTAATCTCTCCAAAGATGAAGTGCCTTCCTTTCTTTTATCAGCTAATATTTCCTTTGACATCTAGCTGTGTGGAATCTTTGTGGATTTAGCCCTTATTACTCCAACTGACAATTGTCTCTGAAATCAACCATTAAAGTTACAATCTCTAGAGCACAGCAATTAGCAGCACATGCTTTTAATTCACATACCCCTAATTTTATTTTGTTTTGTTTTGTTTTTATGTCAGAATTTGAGGGAGGGGGTACATATTAATTTTTAAATTTTTAAATTGACAAATAGTAATGGTACCTATTTATGGAATACAATTTGGGATTTTGATACATATATGTATAATGATGAAATCAGAGTGGTTAACATATCCATCACCTCAAGCATTTATTATTTCTTTATAGTGAGAACATTCAAAGGCCTTTCTTCTAGCTATTTTGTAATATACAATACCTTACTGTTAACCATAGTAATAGAATGCGATAAATTATTCATCTTATCTAAGTGTAATGTCATACCCATTGATCAACATCTCCCCATTCTTCCTAGCCCCCTTACCCTAGTCTCTGGTAACTAATCTACCTCTATGATATGAACTTTTTTTTTTAAAGGTTTCAAATATAAAGAAGATTGTGTGGTATTTGTCTATGTATCTGACTTATTTCACTTAGAATGATATCCTCCAGGTAATTGTGTATGACAAGATTTCATTATTTTTTATGACTGAATAGTATTCCTTTGTGTATATATACCACATTTTCTTTATTCATCCATCTGTTGTTGAACACTTAGGTTGATTCATGACTTGGCTGTTGTAAATAGTACCACAACAAACATGAGAGTGTAGATATATCATTGGCATACTGATTTCATTCCTTTTGATATATACCCAGTAGTGGGACTCTTGGATCACATGGAAGTTCTATTTTTAGTGTTTTAAGGAACCTCCATAGTGTTTTCCATATGGTTGTACTGATTTACAGTTCCTCCAAAACTGTGTACATGTTTATTTTTCTCCACATCCTTGCCAATTATTTTCTTTGGTCTTCTTTATAATGGCCATTCCAATAAAGTGAGATGGTATCTCTTATTGTCGCTTTAATTTGCATTTCCCTGATGGTTAGTAATGCTGAGCATTTTTTCATATACCTGTGGGTTATGTGTAGGTTCTCTTTCGAGAAATTTCTATTAGAGTATTTTTGTGCATTTTTTAATTACATAATTTGAAGTTTTTGTGTTTTGCTTTGTTTTGTTTGTTGCTTTTGAGTTGTTTATGTCCCTTATAAGTTTTGGATATTAACCCCTTGTCTAATATGTAGTTTGCAAATATTTTCTCTGTAGATCACCTTCTCACTCGGTTAGTTTTTCTTTCTGTGTCCCTAACATTGAGATATAGCAATGTTGCTTTTAGGAGGATATTGTAATATTTTCATCAAGACAAAGGATGGTTTTAAGCAAAGTAGTGGCAAAGAAGATGGAGAGAAGTAGGAGCTGATTTGCCAATGAATTATGGTGAGTGAAGGAGAGAGTGGGAGGTAATAATGATGACACTTAAGGCTCTTAAGCAGAAGGTCAGATGGTATGATGTATACAGAGAGAGGAGAGACTGAAAGTACCTAACTTAGGTGGTAAATAAAAACTTTAATAATAAATATGTTAAGATTAAGATGACTGTAATATTTTAAGTGGCATAGATAGGTTATTATGTATATGTTTTAGAACTCAAAGAAGAAGTCAAAGCTGGAGAGATAAATTTGAAAGAAATAAATTTGAGATTCATCAATGTACAGCTAAAGGTCTGTAAAATATTAATATTTCCCTCATTTTAGAGATAAGGAAAGTGAGACACACAGTTAAATCATACAGGTAGTCATTCCAGGTTTTAATTTCTTAACCACTATAGAATATTATAATAAAAATCTTCTGATAATCATAAGAATCTCATATTTGATATAGTCAAAGAGTTAAGCCTACTGATATTTGCCTTACAAATGTTACAGGGGATATTACCTCCAGAACTTGTAATGTGTTTATTTTAACTTTTAGTAAATTATCTCACCTTAACCACTGATTTTTTTTTCTTTCCCTCAATTTGGGATGAGTAATATAGATCTGCACCATAGTTTACATAATAAACCTGTATATAACAAAAGCAAAAATAACCTTGAGTCTGGGCGCCGTGGCTCATGCCTGTAATCCAGCACTTTGGGAGGCTGAGACGGGTGGATCACGAGGTCAGGAGATCGAGACCATCCTGGCTAACACGGTGAAGCCCTGTCTCTACTAAAAAAAAAAAAAAAAATTAGCCAGGCTTGGTGGCGGGCGCCTGTAGTCCCAGCTACTCGGGAGGCTGAGGCAGGAGAATGGCGTGAACCTGGGAGGCGGAGCTTGCAGTGAGCCGCGATTGCACCACTGTACTCCAGCCTAGGCAACAGAGCGAGACTCCATCTCAAAATAAATAAATAAATAAATAAATAAATAAATAAATAAATAATCTTGAACCACACAGCCTCAAACTCCATTCCTCTTCTTCTTCTTTTTTTTTTTTTTTTTGG